>NC_057798.1:13942217-13966655 GCF_018294505.1 Triticum aestivum
CTTGATCTTGAACTCCCGGTAGTCAGCTTCGCTGATCGAAGGATTTTTCTCCTTGATCTTCTCATAACTATCACCTCTTAGAATCCTTCTCTTCACCGCGGCTCTCCAAGTAGCCAGGGCCGTGCTCATCTTCGTGAGGGCGGCACTGTTCACTTTATTCCCTGAGAGGCATGTGTTTGTGAAGTCACCGGGGAACTTGTATTGTTCGTGCAACTTCGTGAAGAGGAGGTTGCGCAAATTCCGTCAGTCACGATGCCTTAGGTTCTTAGTGCTGATCGAGACGGTGCTCCGGAGAATGCGCCCGAGTTGTCCCGAGTACCCACTGACTAATTCTTTGGGCGCCGTTGGATGCCCACTAGAGGACACTTTAGTAAATTCCTCCTTGACGGTGTTGAGCATGTTCGGGCGCCTGTCCTTCTATTGCCTCTTCGGTTGGCTGCCATCTGTGCGTGCGCTACCATCATTAGTGTTGGCATCCTCGGCGGCACCATCAGTGGTGTCATCCCTGACACCACTAGGGGTTGTGTAGTCGGGATCGGTGTCTTCCGCGGCGTCCTCATAGCGGTGAGGTTCTTCCTCCATCTCTTGGGATAGCTCCCAGAATTGCTTACCCGAACCGCCAGCCTCATCGTTGTCGGCCATGTTCGCTCTAAATAGGAAAAAAGGCTACTAGAGTTATTTCTTAATTGCAGTCTAGGAAAAAAGCCTACTGAACTTGACTGTGGAGACCTTTAGTTGTCCACTTGCAAAATCAAGAAGGTACACTTGTGATTGTTATTTTCTTGCATTTATATAGATGCTTGCATCAGAATCTATCTATCTGAACTTGGTATTCTTAAAAAAACAATCTGAAATTTCTCCTTAATTTACTACTCTTATATTAAAGCGCATACTGTAAACAGCTATGTCTTTGGCATTGCGCAACTTCTCCCTGTACTTCTCCCTGTAACCTAACTCAGTCTTATATTTTTGGTGTACTAGGTTGGTATTGGAGGTCCCCTTATTAATTCTAATGATGGGAGTTTTGTTAGGATTAACTTTTATGATAATACCCATAAAACCCCTTTCCTGCCAAGGAGAAAAATTGTGGATGTCTTAAAAGGGATTGATCTTCCATCGCAAAGCTATTCTCTTTTCTGGTTATGTCTCCATGGTAACTTAGTTATGCCATCTATGTTATGTCTCCATGATCTTCCATCTACTCCTATAGGTATTCTTTTACTTATTCTTTTTCAGGGACAACTATTTCTGCTTGTGGCATCTACTTATTAAACAAACATTTAAACTATGAGCTTACATCGTGAATCTGAACAACAAGAGTAACTAGACTGCATTTAACAGGAGTACACTACTAGAGTTAACAAATTGGGCATCTTCTAGGTCAAACTATAAATGTTGATTAATTTTTGTTTCGGTTGAGAATCGGGCACCTTCTAGGTCATGAAAATTGGGCATGACCTTTGCTAATTTTCTTGACCTAGGAGTGCCCCATTCTCAATCGAAACAGAAATTAATCAACATTTCAGGAGAAAGGGGTCATTTCACATCAGAAGCTGCCAGCATTTCATAAGACAATTTTATACACCATGGAAGCTGCTAGCATATAGAAGCCCACAGCCATTAGATAGATGGTTTGGGCTGGACATCATGGTCTTGGTGAGTGGTGACAGACAGTTGAGCAGGTTCAAGCCCCACTTCAGGCCACTATGAACCCATTTCTATGAAACAATAGTAGAAACAACTACAGAAAAAGTAGCAGCAGCATCACAAGTTTGGGATCTACAATAGAAGTAGCATCACAATATTGGGATCTTGCCACTGCCCAAAAAATAGGTGCAGTAGGCAGGGTTACATACATAAAACAGAGCACACTCTCTGTAATTCTCTGACCTTATAGCTGCTTCTCCTTGGTCTTTTGGATCTTCAAAACCTTCTTCACGATCTAGGCCTTAGATGAGGTATCTACAACAAGTAAAACAAATATTGTTATAGCTTACAATG
Source organism: Triticum aestivum (assembly GCF_018294505.1). Taxonomy (NCBI): domain Eukaryota; kingdom Viridiplantae; phylum Streptophyta; class Magnoliopsida; order Poales; family Poaceae; genus Triticum; species Triticum aestivum. The sequence goes on from NC_057798.1 coordinate 13,944,219, forward strand.
TCAAACCACTGATATTATACAACATGAAGCAAACTTAACCATCCATTAAATAGATTGAACAAATATTTTCTATGCACAGAGAGAAGGGCAATATAGCATATGCCATAAAGTTTGGATATCTCCTTGAGTAGGCCAAATAGCAGTAACAAGTAAACTATGACAAAGGAGAAAAGAAAGTACTACCAGCAGGTTTGATGTGAAACTTAGAATAGGGTATGTTTGGTTCAAATAGTAAGGTAAGGTTGCCAAAAAATCTTGTCCAACTTGCACAACAATGAGTAACTGCAGCAAGACATAGAAACACATATATGAATTAATTCGGAATTCCTTTCTCCATTTTTTAACTTGATTGCAAAAGGCAATCAACATGCTCTGCATTACAAGAAAATTAATTGTTCATGTTAAGTGACATGAGCCCGTATGATGGCAATGGCAGGGGAGACATGGCAAGCAGGGGTGCACATACATGCACACCATAGCACATTGGTGCAAGGCAGACACCTTCAGCTTCAGGCCCATTGACCTCACACCCTCTCCTAGTATCCATCATGACCCATTAATTGTTCTGCTATATGGTTTCTATTTTTGTTCTTTTCTTGCAACATGCATCACACCACAATAAAGTTAAGTCTCTCTCTCTATCTCTCTCAAACACACACACATACACATTCATGGTTGCCATGTTCTTTCACTGCATTTGCACCTACTACAGTTCCAACAGGCATACTACCAACTGCCCATGATGATCTACTACTTGTCAAGGGTGACACCAAGCATCTTACAGTTAATCACAATGCACTAATGTAGATTAAGTCAGTAGACATGATAGTCCTCATTGATGTGTGGTAGCTAATCGAGTAATAAGTACAGACACATCTCACACAAGTCATGTCAAGCCTTGAATTCCTCTGGTGTTCTTGTGGGCGGCTTTGGCCCTAGATAGGATGGCTGGCTCCATGCCCCTTTTGATGGCCCCATTGCAAACCAAAAGCATATGCACAAAAGCGACATGACATACAAGTATGTCTGGTACCGGCGATTAGAAGAGCATGTATGATTTTCCCCCAACCACGAGGGGAGAGAGAGACAATCTTGCAAGAATGTGTCATGGAAAAAGCACAAAATATGCAATGGCATGTTGTGCATGTCAACCCTAGGGGAGAAAAGAAAAGAGAACAAGCAGTGGCAGCAGTGGTAAGGGTCAGCAGCAATAGAGCAGCGATAGCCAGCAGTAGCCAAGCAGAACGGCATCAAGCACACGGGCGCGACCAAGGAAACTACGCACACAGGAGCGCCCGGCAGAGGGCGAGCGCAGCCATGGGCAGGAGCTCGGCGACGGCGGCTACGGCAACGAACCCGATGGGGGAAGGGGGAAATCGGTCGAGGGCCTCACCGAGGTGCTCGACAATGAGCTCAGGAGGTCGGTGGTGGCCGGGGCGGAGCGATGTGATGAGGTGGACGAGGGAGGCCGAGGTTGGGGAAGACGGTGATGGTGACGATACGGTGCAACTCCGGTCGATTGAGAGCCCATAGATGAAGAAGCAGTCGATGGCGGTCCTCCTAGACGTCTCCGTGCGGCGCGGGGTGACTGGTGGCGGCGCAGTGGGTCGGGGCGGCGGCGCAGTGGGTCGGGGCGGCGACGGAGCAGTAGGTCGAGGGATCGGGGGCAGTGGATTGGGGATTTGGGATCGACGGTGTTTTTTTATCTTTGCCTTTTTTAGTGGGGAGAGGGTTAGCAATGGCGCACCATTTAGCGGTGCGCCATAAAAATTCGTATACCAATGGCGCACCTCTTACTGGTGCGCCATAAACACAGCGGTAGCAATGGCGCACCATCTCCAGGTGCGCCATTACTAAAAATTTTTTGGATTTTTTGTTGCATGTAATAATTTTTTAGAAAATGACCATAAATTTAGAAATAGGTTACTTTTTGTGAGTTACTATCATCAAATTTGAAAAACTATTCATGAATGCAAAAAGTGCCCATGAAATTTAAAAATATTCATGATTTCAAAAAATAATAACAAACTCAATACTTTTTTTGAGTTAGAAAAAATGTTCTCATTTTCAAAAAATGTTTGCAAATTTAACAGGAAAAGGAACACTGAAAAGTAAAATACCAGAATAAACATAAATAAAAATTGGTATATCATTGGTGCACCTTCTAGGGGTGCGCCATTAACACCGTGATAGCAATGGCGCACCTTCTCCTGGTGCGCCATTACTAACTTTTTTTATTTTACCAGAATAAACATAAATAAAAACAATTAAAATACCAGAAGAAAACACAAAGAAGCCCAAGGTGCCTGTAAATGATGATTTGCAACAAAACAAGTGGGATAAGAAGAACAAAAATTCCAAATCCAAACTACTAGGGAAAAGCTTATACACAGACGCTTACTGGTAGCAAGGGTTAAAAACCCTCGCTACTGCTACTTACTAGCAGCGCAGATTTTTAAACCTCGCTACTACTAAGTTGATAGCAGTAGCGCGGGTTTTTAACCCTCGCTACTACTAAGCGGTCTCTACCGTGCCCCCCGTGACATGCCATAGTAGTAGCGCGGATTTTTAACCCTCGCTACTACTAAGTTGATAGCAATAGTGTTGGTGTTTACCCCTCGCTACTACTAAGTGGTCTCTACCGTGCCCCTGGACCATGCCATAGTAGTAGCGATGGTTATAAACCCGCGCTACTACTAAGTTTTTACCCCTCGCTACTACTAATCGGTCTCAACCGTGCCCCTCGGGGACATGCCATAGTAGTAGCGAGGGGTAAAAACCCGCGCTACTACTAAATACTGGGTTTCAAACTCTACCCCCCTGGATCGCCTTTTCACTTTTAAAAAAATAAAAGAAAATAAGTTTTCCATGTGATATGTGGTCTAGTTGTTGGGAAAATTTGCAAATATGAATTTCGACTTTATTTGCAAAGTCTCTCGAGGCAAAAAAAGTTACGGGGCTTTTAAGATCTTGAGGCAAAAAAATCATCAAATTTCAGTTTTTTTTAATTTTTGTTAAATCTGGTCAAACTATGGTCAAACTAATTATTCAAGAATATTAGTGTTACTAAATAATTATTTCAATTTTTTTGAATTTTGGTCAAATCTGGTCAAAGTATGGTCAAACTGTGGTCAAACAATGGTCAAACTAATTATTCAAAAAATATTAGTGTTACTAAATATTAGTGTTATTTTTTAGAACAATAGTTTCAAACTCAAACAGTGAAATGTGTGACTTCATGCTCAAGCTAAATTCCCGAGGTTAATAGGATTGACATCTTACTACTGTCAGGAAAACAATAAGTGCAGACTTGGAAACGAGGGAGAATAGAACCTGGAAGTTAAGCGTGCTCAGGCTGGAGTAGTGAGAGGATGGGTGACCGTCCGGGAAGTTAGATGATTTGGGATTATGAGGGGTGATTAAAGATTAAATTGAGCAGCGATGAGGGTGATTAGAGATTGAAGGTTAAAATAATTCAGAAATTTGAAAATTAGGGGAAAAATCGAAAAAAAAATTCGAAAAAATTCAAAAAATTGAAAATTAGTAGTAGCGTGGGTTTTTACCCACGCTACTACTAACGGCGTAGTAGTAGCGCGGGTGGCACCCGCGCTACTGCTATACATTAGCTGTAGCGCCTTATTAGTAGCGTCGGCCCCCGCGCTACTAATAGGCCCAAAACCCGCGCTGCTGCTAGGCTTTTCCCTAGTAGTGAAAAGAAGAAGGTGGTCGATACTTCAACTTGGTGATGGAGAAGTTACAAAAGGAAGGTAAGTACAGACAACATTAATCCCCACGGTTTTGAACAAAAGAGGTTACTAGATAGAGGACTAGAAGAGAAGAAATGCCATTTCCATACTTCAACTTAGTTGCATGTAATAATTGAGCTTGCCACTGACACACACACGCACGGCTGACACGTCGTGATTCAATCTTAGCTATCTTTTCACAATCTTCTTGCCCTTCTTTTTCGCAAATGGAGTTCTTCTCTTGAACAGACGTCCTTTAGGTAGGGTGGTGTTGCTTCTTCTTGTGGTGTATGGTACTTCATCGTCGTCATCATGTTCCATCTTAGGGTCGCCATACTTGTCGAAGTCTTGCTCATTGGCGACTCCATCCATTCCAATGATCTTCCTTTTGCCTCTCCTCACGACAACACGACTGGGCTTTGACGGGTCGGTAATGAAGAAGCATTGGTCCACTTGGGAAGCCAGTACCCATGGCTCATTTTTCGCGGTGACGTTTGCGCCCACGGTCTTGGATTTGGCTTCGGGTATAACCATGGTGGTGAAATACCGGTCTTATTTTAGGACGCTCTTGGCCCATCTGACATGGAACATCGAGACCTTCTCTCCAGCATAGCTCAGCTCCCAGATCTCATCGATCCTTCCGTAGTATCTGTCCTTGTCGTTACTAGTGTAGGATTCCATCGTTACCCCGGAGTTCTGATAATCATCACTCTTCATGTCCTTTTCCTCGGTGTAGAATGTGTAGCTGTTGATATCGTACGCCTCACGGGTCATCAGGTTGTGCTCGGCGCCCTGTGACAAGGCGAATATGAGTTTTTCTTCCGCGGAAGAATCCTCATGTAAAGGGTATGATAGAAGCTTGTCCTTGAACCAACACATGAAACATGAGTTGTGCTCTTTGATTATATCTCCGTATGTCCTCTGTTGGCCTCGGTCATTGTACGTCTTCTCAATAAAGGTTTTGTGCTCTACCACCCAAGGATCAACCACGTATATGTGTTGTAGCGCGACTAGGTTTGCTCTTTCAAAGTCGGCGAGTCGACCCTTGAAGTCGACATGCATTTTGCGGCGACCCTTGCGGTGACCCCATCTAGCGAGCCTGCCGAGGTGCCTGTTGACGGGCAGACCAACGGGGTTCTCGATGCCTAGATAATTCGTGTAGTAGGAGATGCACTCTTCGGTCAGAAAGCCCTTAGCTATGCTTCCATCTGGACGTGCCCTGTTGCAAATGTATCCTTTGATGACACCATTCATCCTTTCGAACGACATCATGCTGTGCAGGAACATCGGCCCGAGTTGGATGATATCCTCCATGATATGGACCAGCAGATGCACCATAACATCGAAGAATGCGGGCGGGAAGTACATCTCAAGCTCGCATAGTATCACCACGATCTCTTCCTGTAGCCTTCTGAGTTGCCTCATGCCAACCGACTTTCGAGAGATGACATCGAAAAAGTTGCATAGGCCAAATAGCGTTTCACGGATGTGCGCGTCCATGATCCCACGGATTGCAACTGGAAGTATCTGCGTCATCAGCACGTGACAGTCCCGAGACTTCATCCCACTGAACTTCTGCTTCGCTGAGTCTAGATATATGTTTATCTTCCCCGCGTAACTGTAAGGAAGTTTTACTCCTACGAGGCAGGTGAAAAACTGCTCGATCTCCTCCTGACTTAGAGTGAAGCAGACAGGAGGGCAGTCGTATTCGATCTTCTTGGCCTTTTTGCCTTTGCGATGACTTTTCGTGTCCTTCGCCTCATCATCATCATCAGGGAGTTTTGCGTGAAGCTCCTCCCTGATGCCCATTGATTGCAAGTCTGCCCTTGCTTTCGGCCCATCTTTGGTCCTCTCTGGCATGTTGAGCAGGGTACCAAGCAGACTCTCGCACACGTTCTTCGTGATATGCATGACATCAAGGCTGTGAGGCACACGGAGGATCTTCCAGTATGGCAAGTCCCAGAAAATAGAATTCGTTTTCCATACCTTCAGCAGCGGCTCTGGCGCCTTTCGCTTCTTTCCCGGCGGTGGGCACTTTTTCCAATTTTTCAACAGCTCGTCTATTTCCTCACCGCTCCTTGTACGTGGGCGTCTTCGGGGTTCGGTTTCACCATCGAACAGATCCTTGCGTTTTCTCCATGCGTCATCGTCGCGAAGCCACCTTCGATGTCCCATGAACATGGTTTCGAAGACCCAGGATCTCTATCTAGCTGGCGATACGTTGTGTCATCCATGCACCTGACGCATGCACAAAATCCGTGGACCACCTGCCTCGCGACATATCCGTAACCGAGATAGTCGTGCACCGTCGTGAGCAGTGCGGCTCTCATAGGGAAATATTCTTTCGCTGCCGCATCCCACGTATTGACTGGCGTTTTCCACAGCGTGTCTAGCTCCTCTTTTAGCAGCCCCAGATATAGATTGATGTCGTTCCCTGGTTGTTTCGGCCCTTCAATTAGCATACTCATGTGAATGTACTTCCTCTTCATGCACAACCAGGGGAGAAGGTTGTACATCCACACAAACACAGGCCATGTGCTATGTGTGCTTCTCTGGCTGCTAAACGGATTGACTCCATCAGTCATAAGATATCTAGGGACTCCAAACCTCTTCTATAGGCCCATAATGCATCATCAAGTTTTTTGGATCAATTCTTTCTAGATCTATTCACAGTCTTTTGCAAAATTAATTTGAGCTCTCTATTGCTCAACTCTACTTGACCACTAGATTGCGGGTGATAAGGAGATGAGATTCTATGATTGACATTATACTTAGCAAGCATCTTACGGAAAGCACCATGAATAAAATGTGAACCACCATCAGTCATAAGATATCTAGGGACTCCAAACCTCGGAAAAATAACTTCTTTAAGCATTTTAATAGAAGTGTTATGATCAGCACTACCAGTTGGAATAGCTTCTACCCACTTAGTAACGTAATCAACAGCAACTAAAATATGTGTATAACCATTAGAGGCAGGAAAAGGTCCCATATAAACAAAGCCCCAAACATCAAACGGTTGAATAGCAAGAGAATAATTCATAGGAATTTATTGACGTCTACTAATGTTACCTACTCTTTGGCATTCATCACAAGATAAGACAAACTTACGAGCGTCTTTGAAGAGAGTAGGCCAATAAAAACCAGATTGTAGTACCTTGTGTGCAGTTCTATCTCCAGCGTGGCGTCCTCCATAGGATTCAGAGTGACACTTACGTAGAATCTGTTCCTGTTCATGCTCAGGCACACAACGTCTAATAACACCATCTACTCCTTCTTTATAAAGGTGTGGATCATCCCAAAAGTAATGTCTTAAATCATAAATGAACTTTTTCTTTTGCTGGTATGTGAAACTAGGTGGTATAAATTTAGCAACAATGTAATTAGCATAATCAGCATACCAAGGAGCAGTACAAGAAGCATTAACGACCGCTAATTGTTCATCAGGAAAGCTATCATTAATAGGCAGTGGGTCATCAAGAACATTCTCTAACCTAGACAAGTTATCTGCAACGGGGTTCTCGGCTCCCTTTGTATCAATAATATGCAAGTCAAATTCTTGGAGCAAGAGAACCCATCTAATGAGTATAGGCTTAGCATCTTTATTTTCCATAAGATATTTAATAGCAGCATGATCAGTGTGAATAGTAACTTTGGAATCAACAATATAAGCTCTAAACTTATCACATGCAAACACAACTGCTAAGAACTCTTTTTTAGTAGTAACATAATTTCTCTGGGCAGTATCAAGAGTCTTACTAGCATACTGGATAACATTCAATTTCTTATCGACTCTTTGCCCTAGAACAGCACCTATAACATAATCACTCGCATCGCACATAATTTCAAAAGGTAAATTCCAATCAGGCGGGTGAACAGTAGGTGCAGTGATCAAAGCTTTCTTAAGTACTTCAAATGCTTGCACACAATCATCATCAAAGACAAAAGGAATATCTTTTTGCAATCAATTAGTCAGAGGCCTAGAGATTTTAGAAAAGTCCTTAATGAACCTCCTATAAAAACCGGTGTGACCAAGGAAACTTCTTATACCTTTTATGTCCTTGGGACATGGCATCTTTTCAATAGCATCAACTTTGGCTTTGTCAACTTCAATACCTCTCTCGGAAATCTTATGCCCCAAGACAATGGCTTCATTAACCATAAAGTGACACTTTTCCCAATTCAAGACGAGACTAGTGTCTTCGCATCTCTGCAAAACTCGATCAAGGTTGCTCAAACAATCATCAAAAGAGGATCCATAGACTGAGAAGTCATCCATGAATACCTCCAAATCTTTTCGCAAAAGTCAGAGAATATAGCCATCATGCATCTTTGAAAGGTAGCAGGTGCATTACATAAACCAAAAGGCATACGTCTATAAGCAAAAGTACCAAAAGGGCAAGTAAAAGTAGTTTTAGATTGATCCTTCACTGACACGGGTATCTGAGAGAAGCCAGAATAACCATCTAGAAAGCAGAAATGTGTGTGTTTGGATAGTCTTTCTAGCATTTGATCAATAAAAAGGTAAAGGGTAATGATCTTTCTTAGTAGCTTTATTTAACTTACGGAAATCAATTACCATCCAATAACCTATAATAATTCTTTGTAGGATCAATACATCTTTATCATTAGGAACACGGTAATACCTCCCTTTTAAGAACACAATGAACAGGGCTTACCCATTCATTATCAGCAACGGGATAAATAATACCTGCCTCAAGGAGCTTTAGTATCTCCTTTCTTACCACTTCCTTCATCTTGGTATTTAGTCGTCTTTGAGGATCTCTAACTGGTTTGGCATCTTTCTCCACTTAAATTTTGTGTTGGGATAATGTGGGACTAATGCCCTTAAGATCCAAAGTATATCCAATAGCTGCTTGGTGCTTCTTCAGAGTTTTCAATAATCTTTCTTCTTCTTGCTCTGAAAGGTTAGCACTAATAATAACAGGATATATTTCTTTTTCATCAAGATAAGCATACTTAAGATTATCAGGTAATGGTTTGAGTTCAAATACGGGATCACCCTTGGGTGGAGGGGGATCCCCAAGAATTTCAATCGGAAGGTTGTGTTTCAGCATAGGTTCCTGTTTAAGGAACACTTCATCTATTTCCTCCCTTTCCTTCATAAACATATCGTTTTCATGGTCTAGCAAATATTGTTCTAACGGATCAGTTGGAGGAATAGCAATGGAAGCAAGACCAATAATCTCATCCTTACTAGGTGGTTCCCTATCACAAGGTTGTCTACTAAACTTAGCAAAATTAAACTCATGAGACATACCATCTATGCCAACAGTGACAATATTATTTTCACAATTAATCTTAGCACTAGCTGTATTCAAGAAGGGTCTACCAAAAATAATGGGACAAAAATCATCTTGTGGGGAACCAAGAACAAGAAAATCAGTAGGGTATTTAACCTTCCCACACAAAACTTCAACATCTCTAACAATCCCAAAGGGTTTAATGGTATCCCTATTAGCAAGCTTAATAGTAACATCAATGTCTTCTAATTCAATGGGTGCAATGTCATGCATAATTTCTTGATATAAAGTATAAGGTATTGCACTAGCACTAGCACCCATATCACATAAGCCATGATAACAATGATCTCCTATTTTAACAGAAATAACAGGCATGCCTACGACAGGTGTACGTGTCTTAGTATCAGGTCTAGCAATATTGGCAGCCTCACCACAGAAAGAAATAACATGCCCATCTAAATCCTCATCCAACAGATCTTTAACCATAGCAATACTAGGTTCAACATTAATTTGCTTAGGAGGTGTATAAGTCCTAGTATTACTCTTACGAACAACAGTTGAAGCTTTAGCATGATCCTTTATCCTAACAGGAACAGGAGGTTTTTCAACATAAGCAGTAGGAACAATAGGATCACTATAGTTAATAGTCTTTTCTTCGACTATAATAGGTGCAACTACTTTAACTTCAAGAGGAGGATTATATTTAAACCACTTCTCTTTAGGGAGATCAACGTGACTAGTAAAAGATTCACAGAAAGAAGCTACTATCTCAGAGTCAAGTCCATACTTAGAGCTAAATCCACGGAAAGCATCGGTATCCATAAAAGATTTAACACAATCGAACTTAGGTGTCATACCTGACTTCTTACCATCGTCGAAACCCCAATCTCCAGAGTTGCGTTTAATTCTTTCCAATAAGTCCCATTTGAAATCAATAGTCTTCAGCATATAAGAACCAACATAGGAAGTATCGAGCAGGTTGCGATTATCAAGAGAAAGTCGAGCATAAAAGTTCTGAATAATCATTTCCCGAGAGAGCTCATGATTGGGGCATGAATATAACATTGACTTAAGCCTCCCCCAAGCTTGAGCGATGCTTTCTCCTTCGCGAGGCCAGAAATTATATATGTAATTACGATCACGATGAACAAGATGCATAGGATAGAACTTCTGGTGAAATTCCGACTTCAATCGCTTATAATTCCAAGATCTCGTATCATCACATAGCCTATACCATGTCAATGCATCTCCCTTAAAAGATAAAGGGAAGACCTTCCTTTTGACAACATCATCGGGAATACCTGCAAGCTTAAATAATCCACAAACTTCATCCACAAAGATAAGGTGTAAATCGGGATGCAATGTTCCATCTCCTGCAAATGGATTAGCTAGTAGTTTCTCTATCATACCCGAAGGAATCTCAAAGGGAATATTTTCATAAAGTTCAGTAGGTTGAGGAGCAACTCTTTGCTCTTATGGTTGGGGTGAATATACCCCAAACAAGCCCCTCAAAAGATTAGTTTCCATAGAGACAAGTAACAGAAAATTTCAGCACACTATATAAATGTTTCCTTACCAAGTTCCACTCACCAACAGCGCTACACTCCCCGACAACGGCGCCAGAAAAGAGTCTTGATGACCCACAATTGTAGGGGATCAATTGTAGTCCTTTCGATAAGTAAGAGTGTCGAACCCAAGGAGGAGCAGAAGGAAATGATAAGCGGTTTTCAATAAGGTTTTCTCTTCAAGCACTGAAATATTGTAGGTGATAGATAGTTTTGTGATAAGATAAATGGTAACTAGTAACAAGTAAATAAAGTAAATAAAGTGCAGCAAGGTGGCCCAATCCTTTATGTAGCAAAGGATAAGCCTGGATAATTTCTAATAATGAGAAAGGAGCTCCCGAGGACACAATGGGAATTATCGTCAAGCTAGTTTTCATCACGTTCGTATTATTCGCGTTCGGTACTTTGATAATTTGATATGTGGGTGGATTGGTACTTGGGTACTGCCCTAACTTGGACAAGCATCCCACTTATGATTAACCCCTATTGCAAGCGGCCGCAACTACAAAAGAAGTATTAAGGTAAACCTAACCACAACATTAAACATATGGATCCATATCAGCCCCTAACGAAGCAACACATAAACTAGGGTTTAAGCTTTTGTTACTCTAGCAACCCATCATCTACTTATTACTTCCCCATGCCTTCCTCTAGGCCCAAATAATGGTGAAGTGTCATGTAGTCGACGTTCACATAACACCACTAGAGGAAAAGGCAACATACATCTCATCAAAATATCGAACGGATACCAAATTCACATGACTACTAATAGCAAGACTTCACCCATGTCCTCAGGAACAAATGTAACTACTCACAAAGCATATTCATGTTCATAATCCGAGGAGTAATAATATGCATAAAGGATCTAAACATATGATCTTCCACCAAGTAAACCAATTAGCATCAACTACAAGGAGTAATCAACACTACTAGCAACCCACAGGTACCAATTTGTGGTTTTGATACAAGATGGGATACAAGAGATGAACTAGGGTTTTGAGAGGAGATGGTGATGGTGAAGATGTTGATAGAGATTGACCCCCTCCCGAAGAGAGGATTGTTGGTGATGACGTTGCTGATGATTTCCCCCTCCCGGAGGGAAGTGTCCCCGGCAGAACAGCTCCGCCGGAGCCCTAGATTGATTCCGCTAAGGTTCCGCCTTGTGGCAGTGGAGTTTCGTCCCGTAAGCTTGCCCACGATTTTTTTCAGGGTAAAAGCGATGATATAGTAGAAGATGGACACTGGAGACCCACCAGGGGGCCCAGGAGATAGGGGGCGCGCCCTATGGGGGGTGCGCCCCCCTGTCTCCTGGATAGGGTATGGGCCCCCTGGTGTATTTCTTTCGCTCAAAAATTCTTATTAATTCCAAAAGGTTGTTTCATGGAGTTTCAGGACTTTTGGAGCTGTGCAGAATAGGTTTCCAATGTTTGCTACTTTTCCAGCCAGAATTCCAGTTGCCGGCATTCCCCCTCTTCATGGTAAACCTTGTAAAATAAGAGAGAATAACCATAAGTATTGAGATATAATGTGTAATAACAGCCCATAATGCAATAAATATTGATATAAAAGCATGATGCAAAATGGACGTATCAACTCCCCCAAGCTTAGACCTCGCTTGTCCTCAAGCGGAAGCCGAAATCGAAAAATATGTCGACATGTTTAGAGATAGAGGTGTCGATAAAAATAAAATACGGACATGAGGGCATCATGATCATTCTAATAACAGAAACATATATAGATTTTGTCATATGATTTCCTATGCTCAAGTGACAAGCAATTCACAATGTCAAGTATGGTTCAAAAACTTCATTGGGAACTAACAAAATATAATCTCAGTCATTGAAGCAATTGCAATTTATCGTAACATCGAAAAGAGTAAACAATAGAGCTTTTCAGCAAGCCCACATACTCAACTATCTTGTAGTCTTCTATAATTGCTAACACTCACGCAATACTTGTGGTTATAGAGTTTCAGCCGGACACTGAGAAAGATAGGGGCTTATTGTGTTGCCTCCCAACGTATTCACCTTTAGGAGATGTCAACAATAATAGCCCATGCTAACTAACATCCAATTGGATATATATATCATGATCTTTCAAACACAAGAAGGTTGCCAAAGGATAAAACAAAAAAGGGAAAGGTGAGGATCACCTTGACTCAAGCATAGAGTAAAAACATAAAGTAAAAGATAGGCCCTTCGCAGAGGGAAGCAGAGGTTGTCATGTGCGTTTAGGGTTGATGCACAAAATCTTAATGCAAAAGAACGTCACTTTATATTGCCCCTTGTATGTGGACCTTTATTATGCAGACCGTCATTTTTATTACTTCCACGACAAGTTCATACAAAGCTTATTTTCTCTGCACTAATAAGTCATACATATTTAGATAGCAATTTTTATTGCTTGCAACATGACAACTTACTTGAAGGATCTTACTCAATCCATAGGTAGGTATGGTGGACTCTCATGGCAAAACTGAGTTTAAGGGTATTTGGAAGCACATGTGGTATCTCTACTTGGTGCAAGGAATTTGGCTAGCATGAGGGGGAAAGGCAAGCTCAACATGTTTGGAAGGTCAATGACAATATACTTTAATTGAGATGCGCGAAAACATAAACCATTACGTTCTCTTCCTTGTCCAACGTCAAATCTTTTAGCATGTCATACTTAATGAGTGCTCCCAATTATAAAAGGTGTCCAAGATAATATATTTATATGTGAACCCCTCTTTCCTTATCACTTCATATTAATTGCAACGATGACCAAGGCTAAGTTTATCAACTCTCAACAATTTTTATGCCTCATACTTTCTATGTGTGAAGTCATCACTATCCATAAGATCAATATGAACTCTTTTATTCTTTCTACTTTCTCAAGATCATAGAAACGTAGCAAAGCCCTTGACTCAACACTAATCTTTATTATAGATAGCTCACGGACTCGATTACAAAAAGAGATCACAAAGCAAAACTCGAAACTACTTGATATCAAAACTTCAATCTACTAGATCAAGATACTACTAAAAGGATCGAACTAAATAAAGTGGAAAAGATAGGAGTGTGATGGTGATACGATACCGGGGCACCTCCCCCAAGCTTGGCAGTTGCCAAGGGGAGTGCCCATACCCATGTGATTATGTCCTCGGAGGTGGTGAAGTAGGAGTTGTTGATTATGTAGGCTTGTCGTCCGTCTTCCAAGGCATAGGCTCTCCATCATAAAAGGATGATCGAGTCTCCGGGATCCTTAAATCTGCAGCCAAACTCATCCTCTTGAATCTATATTCATACTCACAGTTCTGGTTTTGTAGGTCATAGATCTGGGCTTGGAGGTGCTCGATTTTCTCTTGAAGCTTGAAGATGGTCTCCCCAATGACTTTGGCATCTAGCTTGTGGTTGTTGGTGAACTCCGTGATCATCATCTGGTTGGCGTTGAGTCCACGCTCCACCATCCCTTGACACTTGAAAACTTCCTGCTCCATGGCTTCGAGCTTTCTCTCCACGCTCCCAGTACGCCTTGGTCCCTCCACATCGCGGATGTGCAGCACCCCCTCACGCATCTCAATGGTTTGAGGGTGTTGCAGCACCTCCGCGAGATAGGGGTTGATAACCCTCTCGAAAAACTTGTCCTTGGGAGCGCTTGGAGATGCCATGATGCTCTAGATCTGAAACATAAACAGCTCGAAACGAAAACAGAGGATATTTGCGTGATACGGTGGTCAAAACCTTCGGGAGTATATATAATGAATTTTTACCGACCAAAATACGTAACGTGCAAGAAACAGAGTCCGGGAGGCACACGAGGTGCCCACGAGACAGGGGGGCGCGCCCTATGGGAGGGCGCGCCCTCCACTCTCATGGGAGCCTCGTGTCCCTTTCGGACTAGTTCTTTCTTCCTAAATTTCTTAAATGATACAAAATAGATAAAAATTGCCATTGGTGTTGTTTTGGAGTCAGTTTACTTACCGTACCACATACCTATACCTTTTCGGAGTCTGGAACATTCTGGAAAGTGTCCCTTATGTATTCCTCAGGGGTTACGGTTTCAATAATATTAGTTTCAACATTGATAGGATTACCTGAAATATAGTGTTTAATTCTTTGACCGTTTACCACCCTTGGATTTGTGCCTTCAAAGTTGTTGATTTTTATAGCACCAGAACGATAGACCTCCTCGATAACGTAGGGACCTTCCCATTTTGAGAGAAGTTTTCCTGCAAAAAATCTTAAACGAGAGTTGAATAATAAAACATAATCTCCTACGTTAAACTCACGCTTTTGTATCCTCTTATCATGCCAGCGTTTGACTTTTTCTTTGAAAAGCTTGGCATTCTCATAGGCTTGGGTTCTCCATTCATCAAGTGAGCTAATATAAAATAACCTCTTCTCACAGGCAAGTTTGAAGTCATAATTGAGCTCTTTAATAGCCCAATATGCTTTATGTTCAAGTTCAAGAGGTAAATGACATGCTTTTCCATAAACCATCTTATAAGGAGACATACCCATAGGGTTTTTGTATGCAGTTCTATAGGCCCATAATGCATCATCAAGTTTTTTCGACCAATTCTTTCTAGATCTATTCACAATCTTTTGCAAAATTAATTTGAGCTCTCTATTGCTCAACTCTACTTGACCTCTAGACTGCGAGTGATAAGGAGATGCGATTCTATGATTGACATCATACTTAGCAAGCATCTTACAGAAAGCACCATGAATAAAATGTGAACCACCATTAGTCATAAGATATCTAGGGACTCCAAACCTCGGAAAAATAACTTCTTTAAGCATTTTAATAGAAGTGTTATGATCAGCACTACTAGTTGGAATAGCTTCTACCCACTTAGTAACGTAATCAACAGCAACTAAAATATGTGTATAACCATTAGAGGCAGGAAAAGGTCCCATATAATCAAAGCCCCAAACATCAAATGGTTCAATAACAAGAGAATAATTCATAGGCATTTCTTGACGTCTACTAATGTTACCTACTCTTTGGCATTCATCACAAGATAAGACAAACTTACGAGCATCTTTGAAGAGAGTAGGCCAATAAAAACCAGATTGTAGTACCTTGTGTGCAGTTCTATCTCCAGCGTGGTGTCCTCCATAGGATTCAGAGTGACACTTACGTAGAATCTGTTCCTGTTCATGCTCAGGCACACAACGTCTAATAACACCATCTACTCCTTCTTTATAAAGGTGTGGATCATCCCAAAAGTAATGTCTTAAATCATAAAAGAACTTTTTCTTTTGCTGGTATGTGAAACTAGGCGGTATAAATTTAGCAACAATGTAATTAGCATAATCAGCATACCAAGGAGCAGTACGAGAAGCATTAACGACCGCTAATTGTTCATCAGGAAATCTATCATTAATAGGCAGTGGGTCATCAAGAACATTCTCTAACCTAGACAAATTATCTGCAACGGGGTTCTCAGCTCCCTTTCTATCAATAATATGCAAGTCAAATTCTTGGAGCAAGAGAACCCATCTAACGAGTCTAGGCTTAGCATCTTTATTTTCCATAAGATATTTAATAGCAGCATGATCAGTGTGAATAGTAACTTTGGAATCAACAATATAAGGTCTAAACTTATCACATGCAAACACAACTGCTAAGAACTCTTTTTTAGTAGTAGCATAATTTCTCTGGGCAGTATCAAGAGTCTTACTAGCATACTGGATAACATTCAATTTATTATCGACTCTTTGCCCTAGAACAGCACCTACAGCATAATCACTAGCATCGCACATAATTTCAAAAGGTAAATTCCAATCAGGCGGCTGAACAATAGGTGAAGTGATCAAAGCTTTCTTAAGTACTTCAAATGCTTCCACACAATCATCATCAAAGACAAAAGGAATATCTTTTTGCAATAAATTAGTCAAAGGCCTAGAGATTTTAGAAAAGTCCTTAATGAACCTCCTATAAAAACCGGCGTGACCAAGGAAACTTCTTATACCTTTTATGTCCTTGGGACATGGCATCTTTTCAATAGCATCAACTTTGGCTTTGTCAACTTCAATACCTCTCTCGGAATCTTATGCCCCAAGACAATGCCTTCATTAACCATAAAGTGACACTTTTCCCAATTCAAGACGAGACTAGTGTCTTCGCATCTCTGCAAAACTCGATCAAGGTTGCTCAAACAATCATCAAAAGAGGATCCATAGACTGAGAAGTCATCCATGAATACCTCACAAATCTTTTCACAAAAATCAGAGAATATAGCCATCATGCATCTTTGAAAGGTAGCAGGTGCATTACATTAACCAAAAGGCGTACGTCTATAAGCAAAGGTACCAAAAGGGCAAGTAAAAGTAGTTTTAGATTGATCCTTCGCTGACACAGGTATCTGAGAGAAGCCAGAATAACCATCTAGAAAGCAGAAATGTATGTGTTTGGATAGTCTTTCTAGCATTTTATCAATAAAAGGTAAAGGGTAATGATCTTTCTTAGTAGCTTTATTTAACTTACGGAAATCAATTACCATCCTATAACCTATAATAATTCTTTGGAGGATCAATTCATCTTTATCATTAGGAACAACGGTAATACCTCCCTTTTTAGGAACACAATGAACAAGGCTTACCCATTCACTATCAGCAACGGGATAAATAATACCTGCCTCAAGGAGCTTTAGTATCTCCTTTCTTACCACTTCCTTCATCTTGGAATTTAATCGCCTTTGAGGATCTCTAACTGCTTTGGCATCTTTCTCCACTGAAATTTTGTGTTGGCATAATGTGGGACTAATGCCCTTAAGATCATCCAGAGTATATCCAATAGCTGCTCAGTGCTTCTTCAGAGTTTTCAATAATCTTTCTTCTTCTTGCTCTGAAAGGTTAGCACTAATAATAACAGGATATATTTCTTTTTCATCAAGATAAGCATACTTAAGATTATCAGGTAATGGTTTGAGTTCAAACACGGGATAACCCTTGGGTGGAGGGCGATCCCCAAGAATTTCAACGGGAAGGTTATGTTTCAGCATAGGTTCCTGTTTAAGGAACACTTCATCTATTTCCTCCCTTTCCTTCATAAACATATCGTTTTCATGGTCTAGCAAATATTGTTCTAACGGATCAGTTGGAGGAACAGCAATGGAAGCAAGACCAATAATCTCATCCTTACTAGGTGGTTCCCTATCACAAGGTTGTCTACTAAACTTAGCAAAATTAAACTCATGAGACATACCATCTATGCCAATAGTGACATTTTCACAATTAATCTTAGCACTAGCTGTATTCAAGAAGGGTCTACCAAAAATAATGGGACAAAAATCATCTTGTGGGGAACCAAGAACAAGAAAATCAGCAGGGTATTTTACCTTCCCACACAAAACTTCAACATCTCTAACAATCCCAAAGGGTTTAATGGTATCCCTATTAGCAAGCTTAATAGTAACATCAATGTCTTCTAATTCAATGGGTGCAATGTCATGCATAATTTCTTGATATAAAGTATAAGGTATTGCACTAGCACTAGCACCCATATCACATAAGCCATGATAACAATGATCTCCTATTTTAACAGAAATAACAGGCATGCCTACGACAGGTCTATGTGTCTTAGCATCAGGTCTAGCAATATTGGCAGCCTCACCACAGAAAGAAATAACATGCCCATCTAAATCCTCATCCAACAGATCTTTAACCATAGCAACACTAGGTTCAACATTAATTTGCTCGGGAGGTGTATAAGTCCTAGTATTACTCCTAGAACAACAGTCAAAGCTTTAGCATGATCCTTTATCCTAACAGGAAAAGGAGGTTTTTCAATGTAAGCAGTAGGAACAATAGGATCACTATAGCTAAAAGTCTTTTCTTCGACTGTAATAGGTGCAACTACTTTAACTTCAACGGGAGGATCATATTTAAACCACTTCTCTTTAGGGAGATCAACGTGAGTAGCAAAAGATTCATAGAAAGAAGCTACTATCTTATAGTCAAGTCCATACTTAGAGCTAAATCCACGGAAAGCATCGGTATCCATAAAAGATTTAACACAATCGAACTTAGGTGTCATACCTGACTCCTTACCATCGTGGGAACCCCAATCTTCAGAGTCGCGTTTAATTCTTTCCAATAAGTCCCATTTGAAATCAATAGTCTTCAGCATATAAGAACTAGCACAGGAAGTATCGAGCAGGTTGCGATTATCAAGAGAAAGCCGAGCATAAAAGTTCTGAATAATCATTTCCCGAGAGAGCTCATGATTGGGGCATGAATATAACATTGAATTAAGCCTCCCCTAAGCTTGAGCGATGCTTTATCCTTCGCGAGGCCAGAAATTATATATGTAATTACGATCACGATGAACAAGATGCATAGCATAGAACTTCTGGTGAAATTCCAACTTCAATCGCTTATAATTCCAAGATCTCATATCATCACATAGCCTATACCATGTCAATGCATCTCCCTTCAAAGATAAAGGGAAGACCTTCCTTTTGACAACATCATCGGGAATACCTGCAAGCTTAAATAATCCACAAACTTCATTCACAAAGATAAGGTGTAAATCGGGATGCAATGTTCCATCTCCTGCAAATGGATTAGCTAGCAGTTTCCCTCTCATACCCGAAGGAATCTCAAAGGGAATATTTTCATAAAGTTCAGTAGGTTGAGGAGCAACTCTTTGCTCTTCTGGTTGGGGTGAAGATACCCCAAACAAGCCCCTCAAAGGATTAGTTTCCATAGAGACAAGTAACAGAAAATTTCAGCACACTATATAAATGTTTCCTTACCAAGTTCCACTCACCAAAAGCGCTACACTCCCCGGCAACGGTGCCAGAAAAGAGTCTTGATGACCCGCAAGTGTAGGGGATCAATCGTAGTCCTTTCGATAAGTAAGAGTGTCGAACCCAACGAGGAGCAGAAGGAAATGTTAAGCGGTTTTCAGTAAGGTTTTCTCTGCAAGCGCTGAAATATTGTAGGTGATAGATAGTTTTGTGATAAGATAAATGGTAACTAGTAACAAGCAAATAAAGTAAATAAAGTGCAGCAAGGTGACCCAATCCTTTATGTAGCAAAGGATAAGCCTGGATAATTTCTAATAATGAGAAAGGAGCTCCCGAGGACACATTGGGAATTATCGTCAAGCTAGTTTTCATCACGTTCGTCTGATTCGCGTTCGGTACTTTGATAATTTGATATGTGGGTGGACCAGTACTTGGGTACTGCCCTAACTTGGACAAGCATCCCACTTATGATTAACCCCTATTGCAAGCGTTCGCAACTATAAAAGAAGTATTAAGGTAAACCTAACCACAACATTAAACATATGGATCCATATCAGCCCCTAACGAAGCAACGCATAAACTAGGGTTAAGCTTCTGTCACTCTAGCAATCTATCATCTACTTATTACTTCCCCATGCCTTCCTCTATGCCCAAATAATGGTGAAGTGTCATGTAGTCAACGTTCACATAACACCACCAGAGGAAAAGTCAACATACATCTCATCAAAATATCGAACGAATACTAAATTCACAAGACTACTAATAGCAAGACTTCACCCATGTCCTCAGGAACAAACGTAACTACTCACAAAGCATATTCATGTTCATAATCAGAGGAGTAATAATATGCATAAAGGATCTGAACATATGATCTTCCACCAAGTAAACCAATTAGCATCAACTACAAGGAGTAATCAACACTACTAGCAACCCACAGGTACCAATTTGTGGTTTTGATACAAGATTGGATACAAGAGATGAACTAGGGTTTTGAGAGGAGATGGTGCTGGTGAAGATGTTGATGGAGATTGACCCCTCCCGAAGAGAGGATTGTTGGTGATGATGTTGGTGATGATTTCCCCCTCCCGGAGGGAAGTGTCCCCGGCAGAACAGCTTCGCCGGAGCCCTAGATTGATTCCGCCAAGGTTCCGCCTCGTGGTGGCGGAGTTTTGTCCCGTAAGCTTGCCCATGATTTTTTCTAGGGTAAAAGCGATGTTATAGCAGAAGATGGACACCGGAGGCCCACCAAGGGGCCCAGGAGATAGGGGCGCGCCCTATGGGGGGCGCGCCCCCTTGTCTCCTGGACAGGGTGTGGGCCTAGGAGATAGGGGCGCGCCCTATGGGGGGGGGCTGTCTCTTGGATAGGGTGTGGGCCCCCTGTTGTATTTCTTTCGCTCAAAAATTCTTATTAATTCCAAAAAGTTGTTTCGTGGAGTTTCAGGACTTTTGGAGCTGTGCAGAATAGGTTTCCAACGTTTGCTCCTTTTCCAGCCAAAATTCCAGCTGCCGGCATTCCCCCTCTTCATGGTAAACCTTGTAAAATAAGAGAGAATAGCCATAAGTATTGAGATATAATGTGTAATAACAGCCCATAATGCAATAAATATTGATACAAAAGCATGATGAAAAATGGACGTATCACATGCCAACGTAGGAGCTTTGCTAGATTAGGGTCCGCGAAATACCGCTGCAGACGAGGAGTGATCGGAAAGTACCAAGCCACTTTTTGAGGAGCTTTCTTCCTCTTCTTGTATCGAGTGACGCCGCACACCGGACATATGGTAGACTCCGCGTGCTTGTCCCGATAAATGATGCAATCGTTCATGCACACATGGTATTTCACGTGCGGTAAATCCAGAGGACACATGATTTTCTTCGCCTCCTCGAAACTGGTCTGGCACTTGTTCCCCTTGGGAAGACGTTCGTGGCAGAATGACATGGTCTCGTCGAAGCATGCGTCGGTCATTTTGTGTTTTACCTTCATCTTCAGAGCCATGAGCATTACTTTCAGGTGGGTATCCTCGGGCCTGCATCCTTCATACAATGGAGTAACCGCGTCTATCTCCAGTTGATCCAGCTTGGCTTTCTCTCGGGCGGCAGCTCTTGCGTTACCTGTCTGCTTGAGAAGCAGCTCTTAAATATGAGGGTCCTGCACCCAGCCCATCGATGGTCCATCATCGTCTGCTCCGGCATCTTCATCTTCATGATCATGCCCTTCGTCTTGATCTTCCTCATCATCATGTCCGGCATCTTCTACATGATGACTGTGTCCCTCATCTACTCCGTGATCATGTCCCGGAGATTCTTCGTCTTCTGGCCCGCCCTCGCCGCTATTGTCTTGCTGCCCTTCCTTATTTCTTGCCCGGCCCCCATGGACGACTTCATAATCATCCTCATCACCTTGCCACCGATAGCCATCCATGAAACCACGCACGAGCAGGTGGTCCCGCATTTGTCTGGAATCCGGGTCCATAAGGCTCCTCAGCTTGCATCTTCGACACGGACATCTTATCTCCGTCTCGTTCTTTTGAAGCATCTCACCCTTCGTGGAGCTCAAAAACCTATTCACGATGCCTTCGGTCATCGTGCGGACCATGGTCGCCTACGGGGTAGAGCAAAACGATATTTTAGAACCAACAAAAAAAATTGGCATGACTTTGCCTAAAAATAGGACCAAAAAGAATGCATAGCGCCAAATTCTTGCCGAAACAGAAATGAATCAATATTCCGGCAAAATATTGGCAACTATCGCATTTCAAATACCGGCACCTCCAAACACAAACATATGCAACACCACAAACATACGTAGATCTAGGCCATAAAAAGTGTGCATGTTGTTGGAGGGAGAAAAAAATAGATCTAGAACATAAAGAAAGCTTTCCCCTTACTTACCTATCAAAAAAAGGAAATTTAACCACTTAATTTGGGTGAATCTATGGTGCAAATGAGGTGAGGAGGAGGAGGCAGCCGAGACAAGCTTGGAGGAGGAGGTGGAGAGAATGAAGTGGGGAAAGTGAGTGTGGTAGGTGGCTGTCCAAAATATCTAGCTGCTCTCAGGTTATCAATGGCGCACCTCCTAAGCTTTCCCCTTACTTACCTATCAAAAAAAAGAAATTTAACCA
>NC_057798.1:13966665-13972029 GCF_018294505.1 Triticum aestivum
GAAATTTAACCACTTAATTTGGGTGAATCTATGGTGCAAATGAGGTGAGGAGGAGGAGGCAGCCGAGACAAGCTTGGAGGAGGAGGTGGAGAGAATGAAGTGGGGAAAGTGAGTGTGGTAGGTGGCTGTCCAAAATATCTAGCTGCTCTCAGGTTATCAATGGCGCACCTCCTAAGAATGCGCCATTAGTAACCCTGGTTACTAATGGCACACCTGGTGTGTGGTGCGCCATTACTAGTTTTTAAAAAAATATTAGTAGTGGCGCACAGTGATTGTGGTGCGTCATTACTAGTTAAAACTAGTAATGGCGCACTATCCCCTGGTGCGCCATTACTAGTTTTGAAAAAAAAAGTAAAAAAATGTTAGTAGTGGCACACAGAGGGTGTGGTGCGCCATTACTAGTTTTAAAAAAATAAATAAAAAAATTATTAGTAGTGGCGCATCATTGGTGTGGTGTGCCATTAGTGATATGGACACTAATGGCGTACCTATATATGGTGTGCCACTGCTATATAGCAGTGACGCACCTCATACGTGGTGCGCCATTAATGTCCATATTAGCTATAGCATTTTTTCTAGTAGTGCACTCCCACTGGGTGAATAAGACCCCCCCCCCCCCTCCTTTATTTGTGCCGAACCACCTTAGCGGTGTTGGTTGTGCACACAGCGCCACTATCTGTGTGTAGGTGTGCGGCCCAAGGTGGAGACTTCAGTCACAGCTTGTCTAAAAATCATTTTTGGTGGGGTGGGTTTTACAATTTTTCAGTTAACGAAGTCTATAAAAGTTGAATCTTGTAGTGGTTTGTTCGTATTACCTTTCTAGGATAAGGTTAGAATTTGATATTGTTAGACACAAGTTTTTACATACATACATATAGGTTGAATATTTTGGTTGGTCCGCATGGTGTCGCTAAATTGTGTGTTCATGCAAAATTTTCACCTACATACATATAGCGGGAGGCGGGAAGCAAAAGGCTGCGGCCGCACGGGCCGAGAAGGAGCTTGCCTAAGAGAAGGCAGCTAGCTAGGGGCAAGGACCAGGCCCGGGTCTTCGAGGTGGACGACACCCTGAAGGGTGTGTACCTTGAATGCGACGCCTTTCAGGAGAAGGAGAAGGAGGTGACCGCGGAGCTCAAGAAGCTGAGCTCGGCACACGCCGAGGTCTAGACCCAGGCCCGGGCGGACCGCAAAGTGCTCCAGCAAGTGAGGCAGATCGCTGCTGGTAAGACATTTTTTCTTCATTGTGTTTTTGGCCGCAAGGGTTTCGTCAAGCTCACTCAACTATGATGATCCGCAGAGGCCTTCATGAATCACCCGAGGAGCGCCGCAAACGCCGGCCGTTACTTCGGCGCGCCGGAGGGCCATGCCAGGGAGAGAGCATTCTAGCAACAATAATTCCAGGCGCCATCACATCCGGAGTTGTTGAATCACCAGATGAAGAAGCTAATCGAGCTCTTCCGTATGGCGAAACCAGTGCTGCAAGATCTCTACGTCCAACTCTGGCCCACGGAGTCTATGCTGACCAGTTTCTTCGGACTGGTGGCCCGTCTGCAAGAGGTCGGCCCTCAAGTGATGCTGGAAGCGGTACACGTGCTTGGAGGGCGTCCAACGGGTGTATGCTTGCATGAAGACGCACTATCCGCGTCTTGATGCGATGCTCGTGGCCTCGGGACCCCCCGAAGGGAAGGACCGGACGGCGGAGCAGTTCTTGGCTGGGGTGATGGAGGGAGCTCGGATCACCGAGGACTAGTGTCCCAAGGACACTTTGTATTTTTAGATTATACTTCGTAATGTGGAATTTGCAAGATGTAAAGACATGCTTTTGTTTAGAATGAATGCGGCTTTAAATTTTGATGTGTCAATGTGTATTATATATATTTTTACTCCCGTGCGACCGATTTAAAACTGAAAGCGACCAGCCGTCAACTTCGGCCCTTTTTTACAAGATACGAAGGGTGTCTCATATGCAGTCTTGACCCTTGGCCGATGCCTCGGTTCCCGAAGGTGGTCCGTGCATATAAAACAAGGCAATTATACTATATTGGTTGTATAGCTTTCACTTAGTTATAAAAGCTTAATTGTGGGGGCTGGTGATAGGCCCCCAGTGTGTGAAGTGCTCGGCGGTTGCCGGGGTTCAGAACTAGTCACTTTGGCTTATTTTAATAAAGAATCTCTTCGTTTGTCACAGGGGATCTCTAACGATCATTTGTTTGACATTGTTATCGGCTAGCCGACCAGTTTACGCTTACCACAATAATTAGTTTTCAGCTTTCTCCACAGAGGCGCTTTACCATATGAATTGGAAGTGCAATCGCAGTGGTTCTCTCTTTACACTCTTAGACGAATAAATTGGAAACATAAGAGGTAAGCACGGGAGCCGGCCAACCCAACTATTGACCAAAATCGAGGATCGAAACTGATTCATATAACACAACATCCGAGACATCGAATAGACACTTCGAACTTGTAATTTGGGCATTAGTGTTAAAGCTGAGCCCATAAGGTAGTCTCTTAACTCAAAGGCAGTCAATGAAAGGGACATAAGAATATGCGTGGTGACCTCGAAGGGTCTATTCTCCTTTATTTCATATGGTCAAGCCATACAGGTCGAGCTTTATCAAAATAGACTTATAAAAATTACAATGTGGTGAGAAAAGGAGATAAAAAAGAAATGGAGTAAGAACATGGTGGATGATGCCGGGTTAGTTAGTCCGGATCCTTCCCTGCCACACGTCTGCGCCTCCTTGTTGTTGACCAGCTTAACCTCGTTTAAGGCGAGGCTGGTGTGTGTGGCCTGCCACCTCAAACGTTCATTTGCTTGATGCTGTTGACGGTCAGGTCCTTCAAAAAGGCCTACAGCTGCCCGCTTGATGGTTGAAGCCATGTAGTCATGTCGCTCCCGTTTAGGCCTTTTACAATGCCTTATCGGTGTTTGAGTCTTTAATTTGTCGTTGCTTGGTTGAGCCGAGAACGAGTGTCATGTGTTTCGGCTCCTAGGCCTCCCATGGGATTTTGAGTGCAAAATTATGCACCCTAGGGACGTAGTGCCCTTCCAGAGGGAGGCGAAGGAGGAGCCCGTACCCCTATTTGGGGTGGGTGGATGATTGTCCAAGGTCGGGCAGTATGGCCCGTGTATGCTTCGATGAGCCAGGCGTGCTTTTCATTGCACGGGCCGCCTCCTCAGTTGCCTGGACCTCGATTGCGAAAGCCGCGGTTTGCTCCCG
Organism: Triticum aestivum; assembly: GCF_018294505.1. Taxonomy (NCBI): domain Eukaryota; kingdom Viridiplantae; phylum Streptophyta; class Magnoliopsida; order Poales; family Poaceae; genus Triticum; species Triticum aestivum. The sequence continues at coordinate 13,969,890 of NC_057798.1, forward strand.
AAGGTGGTCTATGCGGAGGGAGCGTTCGGTGTTACCATTCACTATGATAACACCGTTTGGTCCCGGCATCTTCAGCTTTAAATATGTGTAGTGCGGGACTGCGTTAAAGCGAGGGAATGCGATGCGCCCTAGCAGTGCGTGGAAGCCGCTTCGAAAGGGGACAATATCTCTTCGCTCCAGAAGTTTTTGGGTGAGCCGAAGACTACTTCCAGTGTGATTGTTCCCGTGCAGCGAGCTTCAACACCAGGTATGACAACTTTAAAGGTGGTTGTGATGGGCTTGATCTGATATAAGTCAATGCCCATCTTTCTGACCCTATCCACATAAATCGATTTGAGGTTGCCGCCTCCGTCCATGAGGGCGCGTGTTAAGTGGAATCCGTCAATGATGGGATCCAAGACTAAGGCTGGCGATCCTTCATGTCGTATGCTGGTCGGATGGTCACGCTTGTCGATCGTGATCAAGTAGGCAGACCATGGGTTATACTTCGGGGCGATGGGCTCTAAAGAGTAAACATCCCGAAGTACACGTTTCCGCTCCTGTTTGGGGATGTGAGTGACGTAAATCATGTTTACATCCTTTACCACAAGCAAAGCATCAGCAGCACCAGATAGCCATTGGTGTTAAAGAAGCTATGTAACTAGATTATTGGCTCTAATGTAAGTGGGAGTATTTAGGAGAGATGCCCCAAAGGTTATCATTATTATTATTATTATTATTATTATTATTATTATTATTATTATTATTATTATTATTATTATTATTATTATTTATCTCCCACGTTGTAATTGATGTTTATGTTCTATGCTATAATTGTAATGATTCACGAGTCCGCAATAACTACAAGGCTTGTAAGGAATCTCATGTGCACGTGTGAAATAATTAATGGATAAATAGATTCCTAGTCCTGTCTTTAATACTAAATCAAGTGTTGCATGATGGTTATGTTTTCTTGATCATGGGCATGACTATGGCGGCAAATTTGAGGACATAATGTTAGAAGAACACTTGTGTTGAACTACCCCAATTGATGTTATGCTATGAGATACATTCCGTCATAATTTAATGGTTTATATAAATGTTTGCATAATTCCTTATACCATGAGAGTATCGAGTTCCTTCATACTTGCTTCGTGAACTTTGGTGTTTGTTAAACATCATCTGTAATAGGGTGGCTATTACGGTAACTTATGGGTTCACGAAAAAGTATGACAAGAGACTAGATAGCTCAAGATCAGAATTTGCTCCTCCGACAATGGAGACATATTCGTGGGCCCCTCTTGGTTTGATGGTATCCATCATCGTCTGGTCAGACACAGTGTGATTTGATCACAGGGATGCCGGAACATGGGGATGAGAAAAGAGAACAAAAGCTGCAACGAGGAAACTGGCATAGTGAACAAGTTGTTGATTCACCGGGATGCTGATAAATCTCGCCTTAGGTTTTTGTAACATATAGCAAAGCAACAAGAACAACACATGGTAACCAAAGGTTCACTCGAATATTCATTCGTGTGGGTATAGGGGTCAATAAAGGATGTCTACTATTCCGCTATTGATCATTGATCGAAAAGAGTTTTGATCATGTCTATATTTCACCGAATCGACGGTGTCACATGCTTAAGGGTCATATATACGCTGACTACTAGGAGGTTAGGAGCTTGAGAGAAAGTCACTGGAAAAGTTTCGGAGACAATGAAAATGTTTTAGAGAGAAAACTAGAAGTGTTTCGGAGTAACGGGAAAGTTTTGGAGAAAACCAAAATACCATCCAGCCGGAAATGTTTCAGAGTGTGTCTAGAATTTTTTGGAGGGTTCCAAAAATGTTTGCGGGTTGTCCCGGAATTTTCCGGACAGCCCCAAGGGGTAACAAACACAAAAGGACCAAGTGCTGGGAGGTGTTCCCACTGGCCACTAAAAACAAAAAGAGGCGCCCCCCCACTGGGCCATCTGAGGCCCAGCTGGCCAGCCCAACTGGGCAAAGGCCCAGCCGACTGGCCCAGCCGACCGACCCACTCCCTCCATATCCCCACGAGGGAGGAAACCCTAACCCACGACCCACCTCACTCCCCACCCCCCCCCCACGATCCCACTCCCCCTCTGCTTCCCCCGAATCTGGATCGGGAATGGGGCACCCGACG
>NC_057798.1:13972495-13980167 GCF_018294505.1 Triticum aestivum
AGCTGCGCCGCCGGCCTGCCTCCTCTCCGCTAACGTCGTCCCCGTCACCCCCCTCGACCCCCGCTGCCAATTGCCCTACTCCTCGATGTGAGCACGCGCCCCTCCTCTCTCTCCCTCGCCCGCGACCACGCGAGCCCCGCCGTGGCCGCGCGCGCCGACCCCCGCTGTTGCTCCTCCCCGCGGTCGCTCGTGCTCACCACCGCCACTCCCGCCGAGCACCGCCGCTCCCCACGGCCCTACCCGCCTGCCCGCGCGCGCCCGTCGTGGCCACGTCCGGCCACTACACTCCGCCCCGCCTCTGTAGTCCCGTCGCCACCGTCGGCCGGACCCTGCTCCGGCAATGGCCTCGCCATGGCCACTGACCTCCCCTGCACCGGTGCCCTGCCGGGTCCGCCAGTACTGGGCGTGCGCCCGCTCGGGCGCGTCCGACGCCCCCGCCCGTTATCGGTGCCCGTTGGCCCGACCTGCTAGGGCCTCTGTGCCACTGACCAGAGGGGCCCAACGCATATAACGTTTTAACAGAAAATGTAAAAGAAAATAATAAATAAATAATAAAAATTAAAATATTAATTAATTAACTAAAGAATTAATTAACTTAACTAATCCTGTTTAAATTAATCTAATCACTAGTTAACTTAATTAAAACCTGATTAGCCTGTTCAGTCTATGACATGCGGACCCCACATGTCAGGTTGACCAGGTCAACGGTCAACGCTGACTGCTGACGTCAGCATGACATCATGCTGATGTCATAATTCCATTTTTCGAATTAAATAATTAATTGATTAAATTCCAGAAATTAATAAAATCTTTAAAAAAATCATATCTTTTAATCCGTAACTCGGATTAAAATATTTTCAACATGAAAGTTGCTCAGAACGACGAGACGAATCCGGATACGCGGTCCGTTCGTCCGCCACACACCCCTAACCTATCGAACCCGCAACTTTCCCCCCCTCCGGCTCCTCTGCCGAAAACACGAAACACCGGGAATACTTTCCCGGGGGTTTTCCCCCCTTCACCGGTATCACCTACTACCGCGTTAGGGCACACCGAACACCGCGTATTGCCTTGATATATTTTGTGGTGCTTTGTTTGCTCTGTATTCATTATTTCTTCCCCCTCTTCTCTCCGGTAGACTACGAGACCGACGCTGCTGCTGACCAGTTCGACTAGGGAGTTGACGACCCCTCTCTCTTGCCAGAGCAACCAGACAAGCCCCCCCCCCTTTGATCACCAGATATCGCCTACTCTTCTCTATACTGCTTGCATTAGAGTAGTGTAGCATGTTACTGCTTTCCGTTAATCCTATTCTGATGCATAGCCTGTCATTGCTGCTACAGTCATTGATACCTTACCCGCAACCCTAAATGCTTAGTATAGGATGCTAGTGTTCCATCAGTGACCCTACACTCTTGTCCGTCTGCCATGCTATACTACTGGGCTGTGATCACTTCGGGAGGTGATCACGGGCATATACTATATACTTTACACTGTTACATTACCTGTGATATTGTTCGGAGTTGGGGGCTGAAAGGACAGGTGGCTCCATCCCGGTAGAGGTGGGCCTGGGTTCCCGACGGTCCCCGACGGTTACTTTGTGGCGGAGCGACAGGGCAGGTTGAGACCACCTAGGAGAGAGGTGGGCCTGGCCCTGTTCGGCGTTCGCGGATACTTAACACGCTTAACGAGATCTTGGTATTTGATTTGAGTCTGGCTACTGGCCTATACGCACTAACCATCTACGCGGGAATAGTTATGGGTATCCCGGCGTCGTGGTATCAGCCGAAGCACTTCAGACGTCAGCGACGGAGCAGCGCGCGCCGGATTGGAACGTAAGCCTGCTCTTGTATAAGGGGGCTAGTTCTGCTTCCGGCCGCCCACGCAACGTGCAGGTGTGCTATGGGCGATGGGCCCAGACCCCTGTGCGCTTAGGTTTAGACCGGCGTGCTGGCCTCTCTGTTTTGCCTAGGTGGGGCTGCGACGCGTTGATCTTCCGCGGCCGGGCATGACCCAGGAAAGTGTGTCCGGCCAAATGGGATCAAGCGTGTTGGGTTATGTGGTGCACCCCTGCAGGGAAGTTAATCTATTCGAATAGCCGTGATCTTCGGTAACAGGACGACTTGGAGTTGTACCTTGACCTTATGACAACTAGAACCGGATACTTAATAAAACACACCCTTCCAAGTGCCAGATACAACCGGTGGTCGCTCTACCTCAGGGATATGAGGAGGGGATCGCCGGGTAGGATTATGCTATGAGATGCTATTTGGAGATGCTACTTGGAGATGCTACTTGGAGGACTTCAATCTACTCTCTTCTACTTGATGCAAGACGGTGGCTGCGAGAAGCGTAGTCTTCGACAGGATTAGTTATCCCCCTCTTATTCTGGCATTCTGCAGTTCAGTCCACTGATATGGCCTCCTTACACATATACCCATGCATATGTAGTGTAGTTCCTTGCTTGCGAGTACTTTGGATGAGTACTCACGGTTGCTTTCTCCCCCCTTTTTCCCCTTTCCTTTCTTTCTGGTTGTCGCAACCAGATGCTGGAGTCCAGGAGCCAGACGCCACCGTCGACGACGACCCCTACTACACTGGAGGTGCCTACTACTACGTGCTGCCCGCTGATGACGACCTGGAGTAGTTTAGGAGGATCCCAGGCAGGAGGCCTGCACCTCTTTCGAGCTGTATCCCAGTTTCTGCTAGCCTTCTTAAGGCTAACTTGTTTAACTTATGTCTGTACTCAGATATTGTTGCTTCCGCTGACTCGTCTATGATCGAGCATTTGTATTCGAGCCCTCGAGGCCCCTGGCTTGTATTATGATGCTTGTATGACTTATTTATGTTTTAGAGTTGTGTTGTGATATCTTCCCGTGAGTCCCTGATCTTGATCGTACACGTTTGCGTGCATGATTAGTGTACGATTGAATCGGGGGCGTCACAAGTTGGTATCAGAGCCGACTGCCTGTAGGAATCCCCCTTCCACACTCCTTGGCCGAAGTCGAGTCTAGACATTGCAAAACTTTTACTAACTTGGCTGTGTGCCTTACGGGCCCACGTCGCCATCGGGTGGTACTAGGATCTTTTACTCCTCGACCTTTACTCTGGGACTCTGATCTCTCTTCTATTCGGGTTAAATGAATTTTGCTAAATCTAACATTAGGATCTCGTTATCACTTTCACCCGGAGAGCCCCTTATTACTGATGATCGTCTGCTGCACGTGAAGACCCTGAAGATACTTTCCGCTGTTAGGCCGAGAACTTGTGTTCATCGCGTTTGCAATTCCCCTTCCACCGTCAACCCTTATGGGTAACTACTTACAGTTGTTATTCTTATATCATCCCCAGTTGGTCTTGTTATTACAAGATACCCTGAAAAACTCGTCGTGGTTTCGATAATCCCTTGAGCTTACTGCCTTGCTGTTCTTGTCACTTGAATACCCCTACGGTTAATTCTTGCATTTATAGAATATCCGCTCATCCCCCAGTTGTTTATGTGTTACACAAAAGTCTTCAAAATACCACCCGACATTCCAAAAATCCTCAGCAACCTATTGCTCTGGAATTTCTTGGTTGCTTTCATTATGATTAATCCCATAAGTATAGAAATCTTATTGACATTCCTTGTCATTATCATTTTGAGTCTGTTGACTCAATATGTGGCGAATGCAAGTAATCATCAGTTGATCCTTTTAAATTATCTCTCCAGCTCAGACGTCTTTCAAACATGAGCTGGTTCTCGACCAAACTATCTGTTGTCGATTGTGCCTCTGGTATATTCAATTGATCCATCCTTGATCAGAACGTCTGCTTCTGATCCTTTGTTGTGGAAATCATAATTCCTTTTAATTTAAGCTTTGAATTATTCAGATGATTCCATAACCTGTTGCATTTGCATTCCTTCCTCTTCTGGTTGAGTACCGATACTCATATCAGATCCTTTGTGGACTATCAAGTCCTTTGTTGGATTGTTATCCGACAGTGTCCTTCACATTTGAACACTTTGTGAGTTCTTCCCCTTATACATGATGCCCTTGTTAAGTTGTATCCTCTGCTTGGCCAACCATGCTCTGCTTTCGGGCTTGTGTTATTTACTCTGGAAACTTGTGGTATATGTTTCTAAGAAGCCCCTATGGGTTGAACATATGCCTTCTCTAAACCGTGTGAACCCGAAAGTTTTCACGAGTCATACTTATCTGGTATTGCACCAGGTAAAACTTTCAACAACTAATGTCATCTTCGAAATACGAGAGGTGAATGGAAGATTATGCATTGAGGAAGTGGGAGTCGACCTTGAACTTTGTGTTCATGCCCATGGACGCGATGTATATCCTATCATGGAAGCTTCTTGTAATAATAACTATTTCCTTGATAGCTAACATATGGTATCTGTGAATTGATCCCTTGCAACCGTGGTTCCGACCATGATTGTTCTTCTTTGATTCCATTTCTCGGACAAGTTAAAACAATTGTCTTCTATGGATCAATACACCAGTCCAACCTTTACTTTGATCTTGTGTTGAGTATTACCCCCTGGTATCTCGAGATTATCATGGTACTGCATAACTTCCTATGAGTTCTTCATCAAGTACTACATACTCACTGATTACAATTTTTCATGGGCTCTGAGTTATTAAACACTCAAAGACACCGATAACTGAACCGAGTCCGCATTACGGTTCAACAACTCTTACTAATATTCTTTACTTACGAGTTTGTACCCGATCATGTCATTCCTAGCCTGATTGGTTATATCATTACCATGCTAAATTTTAACTGTGCTACCTGGTCCTTAATCCCGGAGCACAACTTTTGACAATGAGCTAAGCTTACGTCGATCTTCCTCGTCATATCAGTTCGCCTTGAACAACAATCTTGATTTCAGGTTTGTGTCGTACCTATGGTTCCAATAACCTCTTGCTTCATCATTCTTTTGACTTGATGTGATCGCGGATCGATTACATCTTCGTGGAATCTCTCGACAAATGTGTCATGATCACCATCTACATTCTGATGCTCTTCCAGGATATCAAGTGAATTAATGATGAGAAATACCATCCTTGCCCTCGATAAATTGTATTATCGTCGACCACTTTATTGCCCTCCCACCAACACAAGCTTGTTCATGTTTGGTGTTATACCTTGAGTTCCTTGCTATCCAGCAATTGTTCTTCTTTACCTTGGAGTATTACCATCCTTTATGTCAAGAATGTTCTGAGATTTGTTCCACCTCTTGAGAATTCTTGACATAGAAATACTTCTCACCATCACCATTTTTCTTGGTCCCCGTGTTAATTCCAACAAGTGAACGGTGTTGTTTGGATTCTTTCCTTCTAGCAACCCTTTTTTTTTGAAGTTAATGGTCAAAAGTTCATTCTTAGGCTATTGACTATTGAATCACCATTCTGACATTGGCCGTGCAACCCAACCCATATTTCGGGTGCACCTTTCAACCAATGTTTAATTGTATATGTTTTCCTCGAGCATACATCACTATACCATTTGATCTGACAAATGTCATCTTCTTGTTCACATTATTGTGGAAATCCATCTTTTGAAAATCTCAATGAATTGTCGCTGAGTCAATCAGCCACCCCCTCACCTCTCCTTGGTTTAATGATGAACTATTGTTTCAGGAACCCGCTCCCATAGTTCATTTCCCGAGAATCTTGCAATGCCATTTCAATGATTTGTGTTGCGCCTTTTCTTCTCGGACATCCTGAGTCTGAGGCATCATGACACCAATTGGATCTGAATCTCGGTCAGATATAATGGTTGGAACATATTTTCAAGAGTTATAACATTGGTCCTTTGATGACCTGGTAACATGATGTCATGCCTAGCACCCCCCCCCCCGGGTGGAGGACCTATTATTGTAGTATCCTTTTTAGCAAGTTTAGCCATTCTTCCCTGAGGAAATTGTAAGACTTATCCTACAAGTTGTTCCTAATGGATCCTTCCTATATCCAAGGTCTGACCTTTTGCTTGAAGACCATGTCAATGCTATCTCGAAGCATGTCTATGGTACTCCAATTTTCAACAAGAACATTTGAAGCCCAATGATAAATGTTTCCTGCTCAATTATCCAAACACCGCTGTATGGGTAATATCATGAAATTTCTCTCCCCTACCTAAGGAGTTTTCTACATAATATCCTGTCATGGATATCATGCTCTGCTTGTCCTTGGGAAGGATATACCCCTGATATACGTGTTTAAGCACATTTTCCTTCGCGTTGTTTTGTTCAACTTACTTGTAAACTACTTAACCGAGCAGTGGTAATCCCCTGCTTAGGTAAACACCTCGGTGTACCTTCCTGTCTGGTGTAACCCTGTTTCTAGTGTTGATGACATTTCGGTAACCACCGATGGACGGGAACTTTGCCTATTGGTCCGCCTCGTTCAACGAGCAGGAAAATGGTTCTCTTCGTCCCTCGCCCTTGGTATCGACGTTGTTGCCGACTTAATCGACAGGCTACCCTCTGACATGCCTTGCTTGCATGATCGCGCAAGACGTCTCCGCCCTTCCTACTTTTAACCCACATGGTGGGCCCATAACCCACAGTTCCACCAGGATCGAAACCTGACTCTCCTGTACACCCTCATGTTTCCAAAGTTATTCCTCGCGCGTGGACTCGTATGAAATTCATGAGCCACCTACCGATGAGATCATCTATTCTGGTATCAGACGCAATACTTACTCTCGTTGCTCTGAACCCCTTTCTCACTCCGGTTCAGACTTCGAGCAACTATATATCCGCTTGGAACCTCTTATTGTACCTTCGTACCTTACTCTCGACATATTTTATTGGTTCAACTCGGGAGATACGCTTATGCTCATTCATGGGTTAACCCCAGATTGTCTCCCTCATAAGCATTCTGTCGTAGCCGAGCTCCCCCTTACCTATTCGTAAGTACGTTGGAGTTCCCAAAGAAAAGGACGACTTCACCATGATGACCTAAAGCACAGAAATAAAGACGTCAACGTAACGGATCGACCTCTTCGAGAAGAGCAACCAAAGACGAGAAGACCCGTTAGAATTTCGTAACCAAAATTTTCCCCTTAGTCCCCCTCTTAAATCTCGGGACGAGATTTCTTGTAGTGGAGGAGAATTGTGACGCCCGGATAATCAAGCTACAGTAACCTCTGTTAATGATGCCACGTCACCACTCTTACTGTTGCTAACCTCGCAATGATTCGAAACCTTTTCAAATTCAGATTCAAATTAATGTCAAATGACAAAGTTTTCAAAATATTAAACTAAAATGTTCGGAGTGTGCAGTTAAATGCCTAGGTGATTATAGTGCAACGAACACCCTTTTTGAAAATGTCTAAATATATTAAAATGAAATAAAACAGAAAAATGAAAAAAAAGGAAAAGACAAATCTAACTAAAAACAAAAAGAGGCGCCCCCCCCCCACTGGGCCATCTGAGGCCCAGCTGGCCAGCCCAACTGGGCAAAGGCCCAGTCGACTGGCCCAGCCGGCCGACCCACTCCCTCCATATCCCCACAAGGGAGGAAACCCTAACCCACGACCCACCTCACTCCCCACCCCCACCCCACGATCCCACTCCCCCTCTGCTTCCCCCGAATCTGGATCGGGAATGGGGCACCCGACGCCGATGCCCCGGCTCATCCCCGCCGTCTCGCCGTTCACCGGCGCCACC
>NC_057798.1:13980648-13984898 GCF_018294505.1 Triticum aestivum
CCCCGCTGCCAATTGCCCTACTCCTTGATGTGAGCACGCGCCCCTCCTCTCTCTCCCTCGCCCGCGACCACGCGAGCCCCGCCGTGGCCGCGCGCGCCGACCCCCGCTGTTGCTCCTCCCCGCGGTCGCTCGTGCTCACCACCGCCACTCCCGCCGAGCACCGCCGCTCCCCACGGCCCTACCCGCCTGCCCGCGCACGCCCGTCGTGGCCGCGTCCGGCCACTACACTCCGCCCCGCCTCTGTAGTCCCGTCGCCGCCGTCGGCCAGACCCTGCTCCGGCAATGGCCTCGCCATGGCCACTGACCTCCCCTGCACCGGTGCCCTGCCGGGTCCGCCAGTACTGGGCGTGCGCCCGCTCGGGCGCGTCCGACGCCCCCGCCCGTTATCGGTGCCCGTTGGCCCGACCTGCTAGGGCCTCTGTGCCACTGACCAGAGGGGCCCAACGCATATAACGTTTTAACAGAAAATGTAACAGAAAATAATAAATAAATAATAAAAATTAAAATATTAATTAATTAACTAAAGAATTAATTAACTTAACTAATCCTGTTTAAATTAATCTAATCACTAGTTAACTTAATTAAAACCTGATTAGCCTGTTCAGTCTATGACATGCGGACCCCACATGTCAGGTTGACCAGGTCAACGGTCAACGCTGACTGCTGACGTCAGCATGACATCATGCTGATGTCATAATTCCATTTTTCGAATTAAATAATTAATTGATTAAATTCCAGAAATTAATAAAATCTTTAAAAAATCATATCTTTTAATCCGTAACTCGGATTAAAATATTTTCAACATGAAAGTTGCTCAGAACGACGAGACGAATCCGGATACGCGGTCCGTTCGTCCGCCACACACCCCTAACCTATCGAACCCGCAACTTTCCCCCCCTCCGGCTCCTCTGCCCGAAAACACGAAACACCGGGAATACTTTCCCGGGGGTTTTCCCCCCTTCACCGGTATCACCTACTACCGCGTTAGGGCACACCGAACACCGCGTATTGCCTTGATATATTTTGTGGTGCTTTGTTTGCTCTGTATTCATTATTTCTTCCCCCTCTTCTCTCCGGTAGACTACGAGACCGACGCTGCTGCTGACCAGTTCGACTACGGAGTTGACGACCCCTCTCTCTTGCCAGAGCAACCAGGCAAGCCCCCCCCTTTGATCACCAGATATCGCCTACTCTTCTCTATACTGCTTGCATTAGAGTAGTGTAGCATGTTACTGCTTTCCGTTAATCCTATTCTGATGCATAGCCTGTCATTGCTGCTACAGTCATTGATACCTTACCCGCAACCCTAAATGCTTAGTATAGGATGCTAGTGTTCCATCAGTGACCCTACACTCTTGTCCGTCTGCCATGCTATACTACTGGGCTGTGATCACTTCGGGAGGTGATCACGGGCATATACTATATACTTTACACTGTTACATTACCTGTGATATTGTTCGGAGTTGGGGGCTGAAAGGACAGGTGGCTCCATCCCGGTAGAGGCGGGCCTGGGTTCCCGACGGTCCCCGACGGTTACTTTGTGGCGGAGCGACAGGGCAGGTTGAGACCACCTAGGAGAGAGGTGGGCCTGGCCCTGTTCGGCGTTCGCGGATACTTAACACGCTTAACGAGATCTTGGTATTTGATCTGAGTCTGGCTACTGGCCTATACGCACTAACCATCTACGCGGGAGTAGTTATGGGTATCCCGGCGTCGTGGTATCAGCCGAAGCACTTCAGACGTCAGCGACGGAGCAGCGCGCGCCGGATTGGAACGTAAGCCTGCTCTTGTATTAAGGGGGCTAGTTCTGCTTCCGGCCGCCCACGCAACGTGCAGGTGTGCTATGGGCGATGGGCCCAGACCCCTGTGCGCTTAGGTTTAGACCGGCGTGCTGGCCTCTCTGTTTTGCCTAGGTGGGGCTGCGACGCGTTGATCTTCCGCGGCCGGGCATGACCCAGGAAAGTGTGTCCGGCCAAATGGGATCAAGCGTGTTGGGTTATGTGGTGCACCCCTGCAGGGAAGTTAATCTATTCGAATAGCCGTGATCTTCGGTAACAGGACGATTTGGAATTGTACCTTGACCTTATGACAACTAGAACCGGATACTTAATAAAACACACCCTTCCAAGTGCCAGATACAACCGGTGGTCGCTCTACCTCAGGGATATGAGGAGGGGATCGCCGGGTAGGATTATGCTATGAGATGCTATTTGGAGATGCTACTTGGAGATGCTACTTGGAGGACTTCAATCTACTCTCTTCTACTTGATGCAAGACGGTGGCTGCGAGAAGCGTAGTCTTCGACAGGATTAGTTATCCCCCTCTTATTCTGGCATTCTGCAGTTCAGTCCACTGATATGGCCTCCTTACACATATACCCATGCATATGTAGTGTAGTTCCTTGCTTGCGAGTACTTTGGATGAGTACTCACGGTTGCTTTCTCCCCCCTTTTTCCCCTTTCCTTTCTTTCTGGTTGTCGCAACCAGATGCTGGAGTCCAGGAGCCAGACGCCACCGTCGACGACGACCCCTACTACACTGGAGGTGCCTACTACTACGTGCTGCCCGCTGATGACGACCTGGAGTAGTTTAGGAGGATCCCAGGCAGGAGGCCTGCGCCTCTTTCGAGCTGTATCCCAGTTTCTGCTAGCCTTCTTAAGGCTAACTTGTTTAACTTATGTCTGTACTCAGATATTGTTGCTTCCGCTGACTCGTCTATGATCGAGCATTTGTATTCGAGCCCTCGAGGCCCCTGGCTTGTATTATGATGCTTGTATGACTTATTTATGTTTTAGAGTTGTGTTGTGATATCTTCCCGTGAGTCCCTGATCTTGATCGTACACGTTTACGTGCATGATTAGTGTACGATTGAATCGGGGGCGTCACATCGCCGCTGCCCGAAGGCCTCCCCATCGCTGGACCACCCGCCGTTGCTACTCGTCGCCGCCGCCTGGATCTCCCCTGCCTCGTCGACGGCCACCTCGCCGGAACGCCACCTCGACCCCCTCCTCGTCGGACTTCCCCGACCTCTGTCGAGCCCGCTGCCTAGACCCCACGGCCCCGTGGTGAGGCCCCGACAACTCCTCCTCCTCCCCTGCTCCGGCCACTTCGGCCATGGCCTCGCTCACTGGCTCCTGCAACGCGCGCCGGCCGCCTTGGCCGCGCCCGCGCCCCCTACCTGTGCCCGCGAGGCCTGCCGCCCGTAGACACGCCCGCGCCGGCCTCGTCCTGCCCCGGACGGCGTCGCCCTCCGCCCGGGCCATCGCCTTGCCTTGCCTCGCCGTGTTCCCCACGCCCACGCGCCGGCTTGGGCTCCCCGCGCCCTGCTGCCGCTTGTGCGGTGGCCGCTGGCGCCCCGCCAGCCTCGCCCCGCTCTACGCCTCGCCGGCGCCCCCCCTCGGGCGCCCTGTTGGGGCCGGCCACCACGCCCGCACGCCGGTGCCCGTTGCCCACAACCGCGCCCGCGCCCGTTGCGCCCGAAACCGCTAAGGCCCCTGTGCCTATGACATGAGGGGCCCAGGCCCTAGAACGAAAAATAAAAAAAAGAAAGATTTAATAAAATAAATAAATAAATAAATAAAATAATTAAAATATTAATTAGTTAATTAATTAAAGAATTAATTAACTTAATTGATCCTGATTAGATTAACCTAATCACCTAGTTAGTTAATTAATCTATTAGGTTAGTTAACAGTCAATGACAGCTGGGACCCACACGTCAGCGACCCAGTTAACACCTCTGTTGACTGCCGACGTCATGCCGACGTCATGATGACGTCAGCATGCACTGTTTTGGATAATGTTAAATTAAATTAATTAAATAAATTCTAAAAATGATTTAAAACTTTAGAAAATCATATAAAATAATCCGTAACTCGGATGAAAATACTTTGTACATGGAAGTTGCTCAGAACGACGAGACGAATCCGGATACGCAGCCCGTTCGTCCGCCACGCGTCCCTAGCATAGAGAACCTGCAACATTTCACCTCCGGTTCATCTGTCCGAAAACACGAAACACTGGGGGTACTTTCCCGGATGTTTCCCCCCTTCACCGGTATCACCTCATACCGCGTTAGAACACGTCTAGCTCTGCTTGTTGACCTGTTATGCACTTGCTTGCTATGTATTTACTGTTTCTCCCCCCTCTTCTCTCCGGTAGCCCCCGTGACGATGCTGATGCCCCTGTGGACGACTACGTCACCGACGACCCCTCCTTCTTGTCTGAGCAACCAGGCAAGCCCCCCCCCC
>NC_057798.1:13984908-14053025 GCF_018294505.1 Triticum aestivum
GAAAGATTTAATAAAATAAATAAATAAATAAATAAAATAATTAAAATATTAATTAGTTAATTAATTAAAGAATTAATTAACTTAATTGATCCTGATTAGATTAACCTAATCACCTAGTTAGTTAATTAATCTATTAGGTTAGTTAACAGTCAATGATAGCTGGGACCCACACGTCAGCGACCCAGTCAACACCTCTGTTGACTGCCGACATCATGCTGACGTCATGATGACGTCAGCATGCACTGTTCTGGATAATGTTAAATTAAATTAATTAAATAAATTCTAAAAATGATTTAAAACTTTAGAAAATCATATAAAATAATCCGTAACTCGGATGAAAATACTTTGTACATGAAAGTTGCTCAGAACGACGAGACGAACCCGGATACGCAGCCCGCTCGTCCACCACACACCTCTAACATACCAAACACGCAACTTTCCCCCTCCGGTTCATCTGTCCGAAAACGCGAAACACCGGGAATACTTTCCCGGATGTTTCCCCCCTTCGTCGGTATCACCTACTACCGCGATTGGGCACACCTAGCATCGTTACTTGTCATGCCATGCATCGATATGCATTTGTTTGCATTGTATTCATTGTTTCTTCCCCCTCTTCTCTCCGGTAGACTACGAGACCGACGCTGTTGCTGCCCAGTTCGACTACGGAGTTGACGACCCCTCCTTCTTGCCAGAGCAACCAGGCAAGCCCCCCCCTTTGATCACCAGATATCGCCTACTCTTCTCTATACTGCTTGCATTAGAGTAGTGTAGCATGTTACTGCTTTCCGTTAATCCTATTCTGATGCATAGCCTGTCATTGCTGCTACAGTCATTGATACCTTACCCGCAATCCTAAATGCTTAGTATAGGATGCTAGTGTTCCATCAGTGACCCTACACTCTTGTCCGTTTGCCATGCTATACTACTGGGCTGTGATCACTTCGGGAGGTGATCACGGGCATATACTATATATTTTACACTGTTACATTACTGGTGATACTGTTTGGAGATGGGGGCTGAAGGGGCAGGTGGCTCCATCCAGGTAGTGGTGGGCCTGAGTTCCCGATGGCCCCCGACTGTTACTTTGTGGCGGAGCGACAGGGCAGGTTGAGACCACCTAGGAGACAGGTGGGCCTGGCCTTGTTCGGCATTCGCGGATACTTAACACGCTTAACGAGATCTTGGTATTTGATCTGAGTCTGGCTACTGGCCTATACGCACTAACCATCTACGCGGGAGTAGTTATGGGTATCCCGGCGTCGTGGTATCAGCCGAAGCACTTCAGACGTCAGCGACGGAGCGGCGCGCGCCGGATTGGAACGTAAGCCTGCTCTTGTATTAAGGGGGCTAGTTCTGCTTCCGGCCGCCCTCGCAACGTGCAGGTGTGCTATGGGCGATGGGCCCAGACCCCTGTGCGCTTAGGTTTAGATCGGCGTGCTGGCCTCTCTGTTTTGCCTAGGTGGGGCTGCGACGTGTTGATCTTCCGAGGCCGGGCATGACCCAGGAAAGTGTGTCCGGCCAAATGGGATCGAGCGTGTTGGGCTATGTGGTGCACCCCTGCAGGGAAGTTAATCTATTTGAATAGCCGTGATCTTCGGTAACAGGACGACTTGGAGTTGTACCTTGACCTTATGACAACTAGAACCGGATACTTAATAAAACACACCCTTCCAAGTTCCACAGACAACCCGGTGATCGCTTTTCTACAGGGCGACGAGGAGAGGATCGCCGGGTAGGATTATGCTATGCGATGCTTCTTGGAGTTGCTACTTGGAGTTGCTACTTGGAGATGCTACTTGGAGGACTTCAATCTACTCTCTTCTATATGCTGCAAGACGGAGGCTGCCAGAAGTATAGTCTTCGACAGGATTAGCTATCCCCCTCTTATTCTGGCATTCTGCAGTTCAGTCCACCGATATGGCCCTTTACACATATACCCATGCATATGTAGTGTAGCTCCTTGCTTGCGAGTACTTTGGATGAGTACTCACGGTTGCTTTCTCCCTACTTTTTCCCCTTTCCTTTCTTTCTGGTTGTCGCAACCAGATGCTGGAGTCCAGGAGCCAGACGCCACCGTCGACGACGACCCCTACTACACCGGAGGTGCCTACTACTACGTGCAGCCGCTGACGACGACCAGGAGTAGTTAGGAGGATCCCAGGCAGGAGGCCTGCGCCTCTTTCGATCTGTATCCCAGTTTGTGCTAGCCTTCTTAAGGCAAACTTGTTTAACTTATGTCTGTACTCAGATATTGTTGCTTCCGCTGACTCGTCTATGATCGAGCACTTGTATTCGAGCCCTCGAGGCCCCTGGCTTGTATTATATGCTTGTATGACTTATTTTATTTGTAGAGTTGTGTTGTGATATCTTCCCGTGAGTCCCTGATCTTGATCGTACACATTTGCGTGCATGATTAGTGTACGATTGAATCGGGGGCGTCACAGTGTTTCCCTAAAGGTATTATCTCGCTGATGGTATCTATCCTTTCGTGGGCAGCATTTGTGAAGACCATCAGTAAGCCAAAAACTAGGAAACACACTATTTTTGCCAAAGCTTGAGAAGCTTGCTGAAAGGAGATTGAGAGGACATTTGGTGTGTTGCAGGCTCAGTTTGCCATTGTTCAAGGCCCCGCTCGCTACTGGGATAAGAAATCCCTCTCGGCTATTATGACTGCATGTGTAATTTTTCACAACATGATCATCGATGATGAGATTTAAACTTGGAGTTTTACTATATTGGTAGCCGTGTCAAGCATGACATGGACCCAGAGATCATTGTATTTCTTACGACCTATAGAAAGATCTAGGACAATGTGACACACAGCCAGCTTTGTGATGATCTCATTGAGCACTAGGGACAACTGTTTGGGAGATAAACTCTCATTTTAGTCATTTGATTTTTTTTTATTATGTGTGGTTTGAACAATTCTTTTAATTCAGGACCATTTGTTATTGTAATAATTATTTGGATTTGAATATTTTTGTAATTGTTGTGTTGCATGATGCTAAAACATTATTAGGTTTGATTTATATTGTTGTTTTTTTAAGATTATATTGAAGGGTGTGGCTAGGTCTCAGTGAGATTTAACCAAGTATTAGTCAAGTGACATAACATGGAAGAGCAAAAATGAAAAAAAAAACTAATTTTTTTTTACATGAATCTCAATATAAGATCTCACGGATATAGTATCGACTGAGACTTTGTTAAGTCTTAGTCGACTGAGACTTAGCAAGACTGTTGTTTGAAATCATGATTTTGCCTATTACCCTAAAACAGATCTGCGGTACGGCACGACATCGGGCGAAACAAATATCTACAACTTGGTTTGCCGTGCGATACCGCGCGGTACAGCCTATCCGTTTTAGTGCGAACCGTATATTTTACAGAACAAGTTTTTGCAGGAAAGAGTTGTTCTAACCCAGGCCGAGCCGCCACCATCGATCCCCAAATCCCTTCTCCCTCCACCCAACCCTAATCGCTAGCTAGCTAGCTAGCCGCTATGGCCCGTTCCATGGTTCTGCTCGACCGCGAGATTGATTTCTCTCCCGACGAGGCCGTATCCGGCGGAGAGTCAATCCCCTACCCGTGGGGATTCTGGGAAGGAAGTGGACCACCAAACCGCAAAGCCATAAGTGATCAAGTCATCAAGTACCTGCGGACCTTCAAGGCCCGGTCAATCGTCGGCAACCCGCCGGAACTCTCCTTCCTCCACATACTGGTGCCGCCGCAATCCCTCCCGCTCCCGCCGCCATACATGGGCCTGGACTCGGGCCGCATCTCCAGCACGGACAAGAACCTAGTCGCCCTTTACGCCGGCGGGTACCGCCCTGGCTCTAGTTTGCGGGGAGGCTACCTCATCTACGACGCCAGGAAGGCGAAGGACTCCCTGTCCGTGATCCCCCGTCTCCCCGACGACGACGACGGCTTGCATGGAGTCATGGGGCACCAGTCGGCCGTCGTCATGTGCGACGCCCAAGGGGAGGGCTACGTTCTTGCCGAGCTCGTCATGCCAGGATTCTCCCAAGCCGGGGTCTGGCTGTGGAGGTCGTCTGCCAAAGAATGGGTCTTGCTGTCCGGGAGCCATCCCCTTCCATCCAGCAGATTCTCCGTTGATTTGTGCTTCTCTTACCGGGGCTCTTTCCTTTGCTGGGTGGATCTGCTCAAGGGCATGTTGCTCTGTGATCTCAACCATGACTGCAACAACAAGTTCAGCTTTATCAACCTGCCACAAGACTGTCCAGCCTATGATGTAAACCCCGAGTATCCAGACATCGTCCGCCCAGACGAGTTCCGGTCCATGGCCTGTGTTTGTGCTGCACACATAAAGCTCATCGCCTTGGATGAATGTGGATTGGAACTCATCGTCTGGACGCTGTCGCCTGACCTCTCAGGCTGGACCATGACCTGCAAGTACAATGTCGAAAAAATCTGGGCAAACGTAAGCTACCAGTCTGCAGGTTTGAGACAGCTTGCTCCGTCGCTCCCTGTCCTCAGCATCCACCAAGACGGCGTCGTCTACTTAGTCGTAAATGATGAAAGCATCGTGGACCGTCGACTAGTGCACAAAGGCCAGTATTTGCTTCGCGTCGACATGGAGAACGACGAGGTCCACGTCTCTCCACAGCCTACAAGGCGTATTTGTTCCCAACTCTTTGCCAGCGAGTTCAGTGCGCACCGACACACAGCGTCTACAGCATCTCACCCTGTCATTTGATTCTATAGTTTCATTTGCATACTGCTGTCATTTCATTTATAATATATGTTCACCATCACTCAACATGCTTTCATTTGCAGGCAGGCATGCTACTGTAATTTTGCTTAGGTTTGTAATACGATTAAAATTCCAACGCTTGCTTATCGCATCCGGTTTGCTTCATGTATTTATTTGCTAATACAAATCAAGATATTTGGCCCCTTGTATTGATATAAGTTGAATAGTACAAGTCTGATATTGATGCTCATCCGCAATCATGATTCGGGAATCAATTTATACTACCAAATTACTCTGCCCCCTTGTCATATCAGTACCCAACTTCTTGCACATCATGATGACACTCTTTTGCATGTTTTAAGGCTGTTTTTTTTTCCTTTTCTTCTTTGCTGATAGTGTTGTCATTAGCTTCACCTCTACACTTTTTGTTTCTGAACTCGGAATTGGTATGAGCCAATTCCATTCAAACTAGAGCTGAACACTGACAATTGTCTGAATGAAAGATGTCAAAAGTAAATGAAAAATATTTATTTTAAAAATTGATTCCATCGTGCGCCTGTTGGGCCAGCCCAAGCGTTCACGGATTTGAAAAAAGTTCTTCAATTTTGACAAATATTTACAGATTTGAAAATTTCATAGATTTTCAAAAATTTCTCTAAAACAGTTCAAAAAAGTTCATGAATTTGAATTTCCTTTATTTTAAAATCTTCACACATTTGAAAAACGTAAAAAATAAAAATACTTTGAAATGAAAAATAAAAAGGAAAGGGAAAAAAACAAACCCCGATTTAAAAAAAAACATGAGAAACCCCGGCCTGAAAGTTCACAAAGTTACATTTGTCACATAAGAAGCAAAAAGAAAGCAAGTGGGCACAACAATTAACCTGTCCCAGTTTGTTACTAAAACTAGAAGTAAACCTTGAGGGTTAAATTCGAATCTCGCATGGCGCAGTTTATTTGAAGATTAAAAAGAAAGAGAAAAAAGTACATCGGGCGATGTATTAAAAAAGGAAAACGCTAACACTCAACCGGCGGATGTTTGTGCGCGCGTCGACCTCCTCCATTGGCGCCGGATTTGATTTGGATCGAACGACTCATAAGCAATCTCTATCCTAGTACATTTTTTGCAACCTGCCCATTGTTTCAATTAGCTTGACCGAAACAAATGGTTTGTTGCAGACTAAGAACTCACGACTAGCATCCAAGCGGGGAGCCCATGCATGTAGGTCGCCGCCGCTGAACGTCACCGCCCGTAGGTCGTCGCCACCGAGCATCGTTGCCTGTAGGCTCCACCGCCTGTAGTTCATCGTTGTCGAGCGTCGCCGCCTATAGGTCGTCATCGCGAGCGCATCCGTGATGGATCTCCGCCGCCAAACGCCTCCCGTCGATCAGATCGACGGATCCCGCGAGATGCACCACGCTGGCGTGGAGCACCGTCAGCCTCACCCCCGTCCTGGCACCACCAGCACTAGCAGCAGCCACATCACAACACCGTACGTTCATGTAGGGTCTTGTTGGAGAAAATTAGAGAATAAGAGGTTTTGCAACATGGGACTTGCTACAAAAAATTAGAGAAGAGGAGGTTTCACAACAAATGTCTTGTTGCGGGAAATTAGAGAAGCCTAGGTTCCACAACAAAAGTATCCTTGCAGGAAATTAGAGAAGAGAAACTGACATATGGCTCGCGAGGCGGCGGATCATTTTAAAAGATCCGCCGACCGACGCGTAGCATGCCTCTTCTTAAAAAAAGATCATCCTATTCTTTATTATGAAGGGGTACGGTGAGATCTCATCAGTTGATGTGTTTAGAGTTGTACCAAAGGTTAATGTCTTATTTATACTCAAATGACCAAATGAGGGGAAAAATGCCTAAATATGTCGCATTTATTTTGCTAACTGGAAACTAACTAGGTTCCAAAGTTTGCAACGGGATTATGGCTAACGAAAGGAAGAAAAAAATAAATTGAAAAATCCCCTTCACCTTCATCTTCAGGCCGAGCTAATTCTCCGCGAGGACCTGAGCACTTCCACCCACATGCATGTATATATCCAATCGCGTCATCAACAATGAGAAGGAAGTACTTGTTACTTGCTGATGCCGCCGGGCCGGCCGGGGTGATCGGTCCGCACAGGTCTCCGTGTCCGTGCGCGCGGTAATCCATGGCGCGCAGGAACGGCGCCCGGTGCTGCTACTGCTGTCTGCTTCCCAAGGGGGCACCACCCGGTAAACTGCTCGATGCGATCGATCGCAGTCGCAGGGATGTCGACGGCCATAGCCTTGGCGGCGAGGTCGTGCAGGCCGCGCGTGTCCCCTATTTGCAGCAGCAGACCGACGACTCTGACAGGATGAGGAAGACGTACGGTCCGGAGTAGAGGCGGTTGGGCATCCGCCTCGCACGCGCGCGTGCACCATCTGATGGTCTTACAGGCTCACGACATCCTCTTCGACCACTGTCTTCACGCTGATCTCATACAGCTGGCCGATGCTGATAATGTTGCTTCGGAGCCGCGGTATGCAGATGCAGCACACCTCAGTCGGCACCATGTGCTCGTCGTTCTTGCAGACGAAGAAGAGAACAAATCCGCGCCCTTGGATCTCAAGGACAGAGCCATCACCAATTTCACCATATATATATCATAGCTTGCCACGGAACTAGTTAAGGCTCACCATATATATGATGCGGTCGACGCCGTCGGGCGCGGGGAGGGCGGGGTTACGCTTGGCGTCCGTGACGGCGAGGCAGGAGAGGATCTTGTGCAGGGGCGTGTGCCGCCGGGGGTCGGAGAGCGGCAGGGCGGGGACGAGCTCCGTGCAGATGTGGGAGAGCAGCTGCTCCGTGGATCCGTCCACCTCGTGCGGGTCGAGCCCCCTGTGCCGCAGATCGGCCTCCGTCAAGGGATCCACGTTGGTGAACGGCGGCCGGCCGGCCATGGTCGCCGGACGATGAGGCGGCGAGGGTTTGGGGATTTGGGGGTGGCGAGTGAGAGGAGCGGAGAGAGTGGTCTGCTTTTTTTTCCTTTTTCTTTTTTCTTTTCCCTTTTTGAGGCAAGGAGAGAGTGGCCTGTGACTCTGGAGTCGTTTAGTTGGGTCGAGATACCACACAGGTTTCTCGCAGGCCCACCAGTCAGTTACTTGCATCTCATTTCTGGGACCTCCTCCATCTTCTCAAAAAAAAAATCGGGGACCTCCTATATGCCACTCGCTGCTGCAAAAGGTCGGCGTTTCGCACAGAGACGGCTAACCTGGGCCGGTCCATTTGCAGTGGCAGGCGGAGCCATCACGTTCGAGTCTTCGAGAGTTGAAAAAAGGCAAAGATAGGACCGTGCTCGTGTGATTTGCTCCCACGACTGCACGTGATCAACATCGCTAGCCACCGTAATTTCTAAAGATTTGATATCGAAAATGGCAACCCAGTTTATATGAACTTTTTTGAAATTTCAAATGTGGTTTTATTTTTGAGATTTCTGAAACAAAATCAAAATCTTCATTTTGTGAAAGCATAACATTTTTTGGGAATCTCAAAGATTTTCTCAAAAAACAAACAAATTTATAAACACAAACATTTTTTAAAATTATGAATAAATATTTTAAAACCATAAACAAAAATGAAAAAAGCTCAATTTTTCGGATTTACGAACATTTTCAAAACACGAACATTATTTTAATTAGCGAACAAATTTTGAAAATATGGACATTTATTGAATTTTTTATGAACAATGGAAAGCAGGAACATTTTAAAAATTCACGAATATTATCTGAATTTGTGACCAAAATTCAAAATGCAAACGTTTTCTGAAATTCCCGACAAAATATTCTAAATCTTGAAAACATGAAAAAAAATCGAATTTGTGAACAAAATTTAAAATTAAAATTCCCAAACATTATTTGAATTTTTTAACAAATTTTGAAAACTTTTCGGACTGTGAACAAATTTTTAAAGTGGGAAAATTTCTGCAATTGCCAAACATATTTCCATTTTCGATTTTTCTGAAAACATGAACATTTTCCGAATTTGTGAACCAATTTTAAAAGTGGCAACATTTTTTGAAATTCGCTAATAGTTTCTGAATTTGTAAAATAAAGGTAAACATTTTTAAATTTGAAATTCTAAACTAAGAATGGTAATCGATAATTGGTTTTTTAAATTGCGAACATTTTTTGAATAGAAGGGAACAAATATTGAAATTCTTGAACATATTTCGGGCAATTTAATTCTACCACAACAGTTATAAATAGTTTCCGTCTTATTGTGAAGCAGGGATATTCGGAGGCAGGCACAGGTTCTAACTCTACAATGCCTATCCTTGCAAATAATATGTTTAACGGGGACCCCTCGACCATTTTTATTCCAGTGATCCCTGGAGGATATACAGAACTTTTGCTTCAAACCGATCAAGCTTCAGAGCTGCTGCACACTCCAAGAAGATTAGATTTTTGATGGAGCGAACAAGCAGCAGCAGTATCTTTTATTTCTTCTTGTCGCTATTGATCAATATATAGAGTTACAAATCTATATATGTAGTGCTGCACTCTCGTGAGTGAGCTTATTTTTCTCAATCTAATTATCAGAATGTTCACACTGGAATTCCATTCATTTTTGCCAAAGTCCTAATTTGTATTCATTCATCAGTCTCTAT
This sequence comes from Triticum aestivum, assembly GCF_018294505.1. Taxonomy (NCBI): domain Eukaryota; kingdom Viridiplantae; phylum Streptophyta; class Magnoliopsida; order Poales; family Poaceae; genus Triticum; species Triticum aestivum. Next base: position 13,994,258 of record NC_057798.1, read on the forward strand.
TTTTCCCATCCCTTTGTATTTTTATTGCACTTCTGAATGTAATAGAGCTATCTACATTGTACACTGATGGACACTTCTGAATGTCCCCAGCTTTGCTCGTGTGATTTTGCCCTTAAACGCTAGCCCTCCCTTGAGGTCGATCCAACCGGGTCGTGTGATAGGCACCACCATGGCTCCGCCCGCACGGGAGGGCAAACCATCATCTATCATATGCATTATTAACCAATGTCGACCGACCTTGAATTATTTGCCGCCTCTTCTTTTTACTCTTGCCATTATTATGTGTCATCATATATAAGCAAATGACCTTGAGGTGTTTCTATCTATCTATCTATGTATCATCTGCTAAGCAAAGACGACTCAAAATTCAAAACATGCATGCATGGACCTAGAATACATATATGCAGACAAAATTGAATCAGAAAAATCAAAATAACAAGCTGACACATCAAACTGTTCAAAATAGACTATGGTGTTCATCTCCATCTCTAGCATCCAGCAAGCATTTCTCCACTCCAAAACTTTTCTCATCTTCACATTACTTTTCTTTTTCCTCTCTCTCTCTCTCTCTCTCTCTCTCTCTCTCTCTCTCTCTCTCTCTCTCTCCACAAATTGGTACTCCAGTATATGACATCCAAATTGCACGCTAGGTTCATGCATAACAAGTACGTACTGGTAAGAATGGTCACCTCGATTGCAAAGCAGGTAAAGCTCGATGATTTTGGTATCCCTGGCAGGCTGCATACAAAGGTTAAACCATCATCATCTTCTGGCCTACATCTGCTTGCTGTGTCTTGTCATCGAGAACACAAGCCACGAAAAAAATCATCATAATATCTAAGCAAAAGCATTTGTATAAGGCTCTAGACCACGTACGTAAATGTCACCCGTTTTGTCAGTGCTATGAATTTGATGCCGTTGATTCTCATTTTACTACTAGCTAGCTTATAAAAAGTTTTAGCTACATGCATACCAAAGCCTGTAACTGGTATTGTTTTTCAGACGATTGCACTAGCTAATTATCATCAATTTTCCTGCAGTTGGCTTCATGGTACAGATGGCAGATAATAGTAAAGAAAAATTAGGCTCAGGAGCAGCCCATACAATCAATCTAGAGACCTTCAGTAGGCGGCTTAACGTGTTTTATGACCATTGGAACGAAAATAAGTCTGATCTTTGGGCTTCTTCTGATGCCATTGCAATTGCGACTCCGCCTCCTTCTGTGAAATCCACAGCTCTGGATGTTTGGTTACTTGGATATGATGAATTTCCAGAAACCATAATTGTCTTCATGCAGAAGCAGATACATTTCTTATGCAGCCAGAAGAAAGCAAAATCTCATTGGAACCATCAAGGATGCTGCTGCAAATGAGGCTGTTTTGGTTCTGATATTGTCTTGCATGTGAAAAGCAAGAATGGGGATGGCATTGACCTGATGGATGATAATACTGCGTGCTGTTTGTGCTCAGTCGAAATCTGACACTTAAGTTGTTGGTCACATTGCAAAAGAGGCAACTGAGGGTAAGCTCCTTGAAACATGGGCAGAAAAGTTTTTTTTTTTAGGGTAACATGGGCAGAAAAGTTATCTGGTGGATCTGTGTACAACTTGCAGACGTAACATACGGGTTTCCTGAGATTTTTGCCGTCGAAGGTGCCACAAAGATCATATGTGTGAAAAAGCCTGCTTGCCTAACTTCATCTCTAATGAAAAACTTTGTGGTACCGACCATGGAGAAGGTTATTGATGAGGAGAGAAAAGTCTCACACTTGTCACTGATGTATGACACAGAGAAGGTTATTATTGATCCTTTGAAGGCCAAGGAGAAGTTGAAGCCTGAAAATATTGATATATGCTACCCTCCTGTCTTCTAAAGTGGAGGAAAGTTTGATCTTAGGCCAGGTGCCTCCAGCAATGATGATTATCTCTACTATGATCCTGCAGGTATCATCATCTGCGCAACTGGGTCCAGGTACAGTAACTACTGTTCCAATGTTGCCAGAACATTTCTGGTAGATGCTACCCCAGCAGAGAGCAGGGCGTATTAGACACTTTTGAAAGCCCAGGAAGCTGCTTTAGCAGCATGTAAACCAGGCAATCAGATGTCTGCAGTTTTTAAGGCTGCAGTTGCAGTGTTTGAGTAACATACAGGCAGAAACAAACAATGAGAAGACAAAGCAGTTCTTTAAGTTATTAGCTGATACAGCTTAAGTTAGTGACAAGACTGCAGAGATCTTGACCAATTGCTCCAAGGCTGTTAAAGATGTTGCCTATTCATTTAATGATGAGGAGGAAGTTCCGAAGCCGGAGCGGGCTTATAGGTTGAGTCAAATGGCCTGGAAGCACTACCATCCAAGGCAACACTTGGGTCAGACAACCCGGAGATGTCCAAGGAAGAGCTCCAGAGACAGCACCAGGCTGAAATTGCTCAGCGAAAGAATGAAGAGACTGCTGGAAGGCTTGCTGGGGGTGGTTCTTTCATATCCCTCTTAGAGAGCTTGGATTCCATGGGGTTCCGTATAAAGCTTCAGCTTTCATCATTCCAACTTCAACTTGTTTGGTTGAGCTAATTGAGACTCCTTTCCTGGTGGTGGTCCTGGGTGAGATAGAGATTGTTAATCTGGAGAGGGTGGGCTTTGGAACAAAGAACTTTGACATGGCTATCGTGTTCAAGGACTTCAAGAAGGATGTTCTCCGCATCGATATTCCATCCAGTCAACCTCACTTGACGCGATAAAGGAGTGGATTGACACCTCTGATCTCAAGTACTATGAGAGCATCCTATCTCCGCATCGATATTCCATCCAGTCAACCTCACTTGCGTCCTATCCTGAAGACTATCATTGATGATCCTCAGAAGTTTGTTGACGATGGTGGCTGGGAGTTCCTAAACATGGAGGCAAGCGATTCCGGGGCAGAGGAAACAAAGGAATCAGACCAGGGGTACGAGCCTTCTGCTGCTGAGCCCGAGTCTGAATTAGAAGACGAAGACTCTGACAACGCGTCCTTGGTGGAATCAGACGAGGATGAGGAAGGTTGACATATTGGACTCCACTTAGCACAGCACGACATACAGTTAATGTTTCAATCAAGAAGGAATCGCCAAGTGAAACATCTGGGTAATTGCTAGCATTCCTAATGTTAGACCAAAAGATGACTTAGTTTTATTTTTCATGGGAATCATGGATACCCCCTCATAACTCATTTGCTCACTTTGTTACAAGTCATGCTCAGGATACACATGAAGAAGGTGAGAAACTGGCAAGGAGTGCCAATCTAATTTCGTTCAGAACTCATGTAATGTGACCCTTGGCACTTTCTTACATTACTTGACAAACAGATGTGTTCAAGTGGCCATGGAGGAACCATTTTATGGAGTGATTATATACTCCCTCCGATCAAAAACAAGTGTCGTGGTTTTGGATCGGAGGGAGTACCATTCAACTAAATGAGTTGGAGATCTCAATTATAAATAAAATTTTGTTCTATCCAATCCACCAACCCCTCCTGCACTTTCTAGATAACAAACAACATCATCTCGCACCATTGAATGAATCCTGATCCATATAGGAAGGTGAGAAAAATTAACTGAAATAAGAAAAGAATATTTGTTCAAGTGTTGTGTAGTTTAAGGATTCTGGAACTTCTGAACATTCAGAACATACTTTAAATTTGAAACTGGCCAAAACAGGAGAAAAGCATCGTTTGCTTTGCCGCCTTCACTCAAGGTTCACCGATGGTTCAGGAGTGATCAAGTGTATCCAACGACATGATTCTACTTGTCATTTACCATTTCCTTGTTGTCTCTAAGTTGCTGTTTAAGCCCAGTTTAAGCCGCTAGTCTTAGCTGAACTAACTGCCAAGTGCCTAATATGACTGCTGCAGAAGTATATAGCCCCAGCTAATCTTTGGCAGAGAATTCATTTTGGGCCGCTCGGTCCTCCTTGAGGCCTTCCTGTTCGATTTTGGGCCTCAATGATGAAGCATTTTTTTCATAAACTTTAGACTGCCTCATGCTTTACTAACTGTTCTGACCGTGCTCAGCACATGGAGCAAATATACAGGGGGTACAAACTATTTCTTGTAGGAAGACTGCCTTTAGTTTTTTTAATAACAAAACCAAGTTGGATCATAGTATTTGCTTTCCCATTTTTACCATTGTGGAGATCAATGTCAGGTAAAGCCTGGAATCTAAGAAAGCACACAGTGCGACAATTCAGATTAAAAACTGAACTAGTACAAGATAAGCCACACAGAGATTGATAGGTTCTGACAAAACAAAAGGAGCAAATGTGGAAACAAGCTAGTCACATGTGCTCAGAAAAATTACTAGGGTATAGAGTTGTGATTCTCACTGACCAAGATAAAGGGGCCCATATTTTGTCAATGAGCTGTTCGCTGCTTCTCTCCACTCAAGTTATCTGTTAAAAACCCAGACAATGTCCATGGTCAAACCTTGCAATGGTAGACTGCACGTATATGGGATGCCATTCCCTCGTACGTAAAATGTAAAAGTCCAACCAAAGAAAATTGCAAAGACGATTAAATATACATTTTGCAATGGGACAATAACTGATTTGGACCTATCGTGGACATTACAAATACTGGGTTGGTTAATTCTTTTTCAAGCTGCTTGGAAAGTTGACAGGTCCCGGTAACATCTTTGGGCCTTTAAACTACTCCATGTCTTTCACCCACCAACTCATTCAGGGATTGTTTGTTTAAATGCACGAATACTTCAAGACTTGGCAGAGGCCAGCTTAGTTAAATTTGACCAGAGATCAACAAGCAGCTTATGCCATGAATCCTGGCCATGAAGGTTGCCATATCTGCAGTTGCAGGTGAATTTGTAAGTCGGTTCATCTCCTTCCTGATGAACAATTACCACTCCTCCAGCCATGCATGATCAAAGGAGAAGGTGGTGGAGAGGTTGCAGCATCTCCTGATCAGAGTTGGCACCATCGTCGAGGAGGCACACGCTTGATACATTACCAACTCTGGGATGATGATGCAGCTGCTAATCTTAGGTGAACTAACTGCCAAGTGCCTAATGTGACCGCTGCGGAAGTATTATAGCCCCAGCTTGGGTGAATGAAACGCAACAAGAATTAACTTTTTCTTCTTTTTGCTGATCTTTACTTCCTCACTCTAGAGCTAGCCTAATTCCTTGTATCCTCATCTCAGATCCACCGTATCACTACGGCAAACATGCATTTAGCAGCATGTACATGCATGGTGGGAGTACGTTTGGATTATATAGTTACAAAATTACCAAGTGCTTGACAAGTTGCACATGACCTGCTTCTCCAGAGATGAATACTATTACTACTATGTTCGGTACAGTTATCTTAGCGTTTCTCTTATCTTTACTACAAAGGGAAGTCTGTGGTCTTAATGGATCGATATCCCTTGCACTCTCCTGCAAAACCAGCCCAAAGAGTGGCCACAATAATGAAAGGTTTCCGTAAATTTCAGAGTGTCTCATGCTTTGGTACTTGTTCTGACCATACTCAGTATACGGAGCAGATATACAGGGGCTACCAAACAATTTCTTGTAGGAAGACTATTTTTGGTCTTTTAATACGAAACAAAACCAAGTTGGGTCACACTACTTGCATTTACATTTGTATTGCCATTCTGGAGATCAACATCAGGTCAAGCCTGGACTCTAAGAATGCAAACAGTGCGACAACTTCCGATTAAAGACTGAACTAGTAAGAAAATATGCCACGGACAGATTGATTGGGTTCTGACAAAACCAAAGGAACAAATGTAGAAACAAACTATAAATGTGCTCTGAAAGATAAAAGTATAGAATTGTGATTCTCAACACTGACCAAGATAAAAGTGTGCATGTCATTTCTTTGTCAATGAGCTGTCTGCTGCTTCTCTCTACTGAAGTTCATCTGGAAAAACCCAAACAATTTCCATGGTCAAACATTGCAATAGTAGACTGCACATATATGGGATGTCATCCCCTCGTATGTAAAACGCATGGAGTCCAAAGAAAGACAAATGCAAAGATGATTAAATATACATTTTGCAGCGGGACAATGATCAATTTGGACCTACCGTGAATATTACAAATACTGGTCGGCCAACTTTTTGTATGCTATACATGGAAACTTGGCTTGTTCTTGTCATGTGTTTGGGCATTTAAAAAAAAAATCTGTGCCTCCCACTGACCCACCCACTCACTCTTCGCAGTCAATGGTTAGTCATCCCTGGAGCATTTTCAATTTTAACAATAGTCTCTTCAAGAACTGGCAGAGGCCAGCCTAGTTAAATTTGTCCACAGACCTACCAGCAGCTTGCCTCATCAATCCGGCCATGGAGGTTACCATAACTGCAGTTGCAAGTGAACTTGTGAGCCTATTCGTCTCCTACCTGATGAGCAAGTACCACTCCTCCAGCCATGCACAATCAGAGGAGAAGGTGGTGAAGAGGTTGCAGCATCTCCTGAATCCTGATAAGAGTTGGCACAATCAGAGGAGAAGGTGGTGAAGAGGTGGAGAAGGTGGTCAAGGAGGCGGACAGTCAATACATGAGCAACTCCGGGATGATGATGCAGCTCAAGATGCTCAGAGGACACCGTCTGCTTGTTACCTCGAGGTACAGACCCCTCAAAGACACTGCAGGCTTCGACGAGGTTAGCAGCAAGAACTCATCTAGCAGCAGTTTGTATTTAGCCATTCCCCTCAAGTGTTCTCTAACAACAACGGAGAAAGACGACAAGGCCATACGCCTCAAGCCGCATGGTGCTTTGGAGAGCTCAAAAATTGCTGTTGCTAACATGTCAGAATTTGTTGTGCTTCTGGGTGGATGTGAGTGCATGACACGTAGGCCATATGACGCTCGTGGTTCGGCTTGGTGACGAGAAGATCGATGCAGCAGCTGCCAAGGAAAATCATTGAACTGAACTGAACAAACTTTCTACATCGCCTGCTTGCTTCTTCTACCATGAATCTTCTTCTTCCTTGGTGTGGCTGCTCCCCACAGCAGCTTGTACCTCTGCGCACACGTTCGGGCGATCGCCGCGGCAACGTGTTGTGGCAAAGGCCATACAGTGGACATAACGGGCATTGCTTTACATCCACTTAGCATGGCACCTTATAGTGTTGATGTCTCAATCAAGAAGGAATGGTGAAGTGTGACATTTGGGGGACTTGTAACAGATGCTAGTGTTAGACCAAAAGGAGACCTCACTCTAATTGCATGGGAATCAAGGATACCCCCTCATTAATCATTCCCTAAATTTGTTACAAGTCGTGCACAGGATACACATCAAGGTAGTGCCTTGTCAGGGAGGAAGCGACAAGGAGTGCCAATCTCTTTTCTTCCTGATACATGACAAACGGATGTGTTCATACATACCACCATTCAACTAAATGTATTACAGACCCCAATTAACGACCTGGCGTACAGCAAACTTGCATGTTTAATCAGACCTACCAACCCCTCCTGCGCGTCTTAGATAAGCAAGAACATCATTGAAGTCGAATTACCTACTACTCAGTACTACCTCTGGCTAGTCTCAGCAAAGTGGGTTACTAATGAAACAGAAATTAAATAAACTAACAAGCATAGCATGATCATCTTGGCATGGTTCTGAACTTGTGACTAGCAAACAATTCAGAAAAAACTTCTAGCTAGCATTTTGCCATAGGTAACTCCATGGCATCATCCCATCAAACCGAGAATGCTATATGCAGGAAGGCTGAAGCTCTAAGGTGTGTCGTGCTGTTGTGTGGTGGATGCCGCAATTAAAGACTTGGATCAGACCGGAACCGGATTACAGTTGCAATCAGTAAAAAGAGGTCTGTCTGTCCGCGAGGCGCCTCGCGCGAAATCGGTAAATTTAGCGTGATTTCGGGAGACGGGCGGGTTTAGAATTAGATTCAAATTACCGAAGATTCCGAAGAGCTCGCAGGGCATCGCGGCGGCGCACGTCGCCGTCGGCCAGCCCCTAGCTGGGGTGCTCGGTCGCATTTGACCTAGCCAGGCGCCTCTCCTCCCTCCATCCCCTCACTTGAAGCCGGCGACCACCGTGGCTCCGCGCGAGGCGCGACGGGGATGCTACCTGCTGGGCGCCGGTGGCCTGGAGCCGCCGTGGTCGTGGTTTGGGCAGGCAGCAGGAGATTGGGGATTGCTGACGAGCGGGCCCCACGGCCAACGGAAATGGCTGCTGCAAACTTTTTGCTGGCTGGGAGGCCCCTCGCGTCAGCGGGACAAGAAGTTGGGCCAGCGTCGAGGCAAGATGGCTCCAAATCTTGTGGACACATCAAAATGTCTCTTAATTCTGCGGCGTATGATAGTTGAGGATAGGGGAGATACCAAATAGAGAACTGCTTTTCTGAGTTGTGCCATAGCTAATGCTAACTTTTCATGTGTGCTCTTTTAACCGTCACCGAGGGGAGAGGGCCGCCACCTGAATCATTACTCAAAGTGCCTAGTAAAAGGCAAGTTGTTACAAGCCAAAGCATTACATCTAAAGGTCCACCGGAATATTTCTCGAATAATGTTTTGAATCGTTACATTTGAAGCATGCAGATCATTGCGGAAGACCCAAAATTTCCGTAGAATGAATAGGGCCATGGTGCACCACAGGTTGCTAGGCCGGTGACCGGAGGTATGGCCCAATTGTTGTGGATGGTGTTGGACTCTTGAATTTAACTCCCTAAAAAATCACACAAATTAAACATCGCTAGCCCAATTTGATTCAAACAACTTTGCGCAACATGAATATAAACAAAGATAGCACAATTCGGTTCAAACTACATTGCATAACAAGAATATAAAACAACATTGCATAACACAGATTTGAATAGTTGACTCGAACGAAAAAGCTAAAAATAAACTAGTTGTAGTCTTTTTAGGCAATGATATCTTCCAATTCACACCGTGGTGGTCAGGGTGAGAGTCGATGGACGAAAGATCGATGACTTCTGGTACGTCCTCCCCATCGGACGGTCTGACCTCGTCCTTGTCGGTAGCCCCCTTTCTTGTACAGCTTGAGCCGCCGACGCTCCGGATGCATCCGGCAGAGCCCGGCCATGTACTCCTCATTGTGCAAACCAAATGGAAGTGTCAGCGTGGTTTTAGGAGTAGCTGCGGTGCGGGCGAGGGGATTTGGGTGGAACTGAAGTGGGTACGGTGTGAGCCAGGGAGAAGGAGAATTTTTTTTTCCAATGAACATGCCTCGGTCGAGTAAATATAGGCGGTGGCCGATGCGAGGAGTAAACAAAATGATCAGGGATCGCTAGGTATGTTTAACCCCTTAAAACCAAATTTTTACCCCTATATAATCGGTTTTGAGGGAGCACGGGAGGTCCGGTGAGCCGACAGTGGTTGGGCAGGGCAGGCGGAGTAGGAGGACGGGCCGGAGCTGATAACCGCACGTCGGGCGCGGACGGAGATGATGAAGGGACTGTTTGGATTGTGACTATGCATGTTTGCCGTATGTTTTCACATCATTTTTGCCACACTTGCCTACCTTGAGTTGCTCAAATTGTTAGTCACACTTTGATTTGCCTAAGGGAATCTTGCCACATTTTTTGTGTCTATGACATGTGGGGTTCACTGCTCATAAAAAAATCTTACCTTAGATGCGGCTAGAACCAAACACCCATCTAATTTGGTCAAATTTGCCTAAAATGAGATGTGGCAAAGTATGGCAATATGGGGGTTGTTTGGTTTCCCTACCTACAGATGGACGTCCGCAACAGATCGCCTAGTAGTACGCCTCGGTCCAGAAGAGGTCGTGGAAGGAGACGACGAACCGGTTGCCCGGCCGGCGTGCCCAACGAGCAGAGCAGAGGAGAGGGGAAATGTCACCGCGACGGGCGGGCTGACACGGTGCGGCGCTGTTCGTGGGTGTGTGGTGGGATGGGGTTGGCTAGGTGAGCGATCGTTGTTCAAAAGAAAAAAGGTGAGCGATCGAAGCTGAGGCGTGCAACCTCAGCTCACGCACGAGAGAGAGAGAGACGAGGCAGCAACGGTATCGAGACGAGACGCCGGGGTAGGGTAGGGTAGGGTAGGTGGATAGGCTTTCTCCGGCCGGCGATGGGTGGGTGACTGTCTGTAGCTAGCCTAGCCTGCGGAGGTGACAAGGCAAGGCGTGGGTGAGGAGCACTCAAGACCAGCATGCAGGCACGACGTCAGCGCCAGGCCTAGAGGGGTGGGGCGTGGCCCAGTCGCAGAGAGGGGAGGCGTATGGACTGGGCGCAGGGGCCGGCCGCGATAGGTCCGAGGCTTTGTGGAGCGCGGGGATCGAGTCGCGTCTCGTCTCGTCCCGTGTGTCTACCTACCAGCATCCACAGGCAAGATGAAAAAAAAAAGCCCGCGCCGGCGTCGCGCGCACCACCACCCGCAGGCCGCAGCACGGCAGCAGTCAGCGCAGCGGTATGGCCGGCCGGCCGGGTCGCAAGCCACGGTACCGGCAGCAGCTAGCGAGGTGCGAGGTGCGAGGCGAGCGAGGGGGGAGTGGGGGACGAGACAGGTCGATCGGGATGGGATGGGATAGGCGGTTGACTGCTGCGTCTACTAGTAGGAGTATATATTAGTATTACTAGGTGAGGTGGCATGTCTTGTCTTGTCTCGGCTCGGGGATGATGCATGGCAAGACCGAGGTCGTCTCATCCATGTGGGGCTCGGCTCGTCCAACAGTGTTTGGATGGATGGATGGAGTGTTGAGGCTCTTTTGTAGTCGGTTGACTTGTGAGCTTCGTCTCTTCTTCCATGCATGGGCACAAACCTTCCCGGTCGCTTGAATATTTTATATGCAGGGACTCGTAGCAAAGGTCCGTTCGAGAACATGCATCGTGTGTCATGGCATGGCAAACATAAATAATAATGGAACCACATGCATGCATGCGTGGTCATTGTTAAACAAGTGTGCTTCTCTAGCATTCAGTGCCTCACGCACACCCCTCTTCTTTTTTTTTAGGGTTAATGCCGCCGCTTTTATTCAAAGAAAAAAGAGTCTGGAATCTCGCTAGCGATCACCTCCAAAATACAGTCCGGTGGTGATCCCAGTCAAACCTTACAAATTTCATCACCTACACCTATCTTTGCTAACTTATGTGCGGCAACATTTGCAGAACGCCTCACCCATAAAACACTGAAATCATCGAACGATCGAAGCAAAGTCTTGATCTCCTCCACCCAGGGGCCAATCGCCGCCAAGTTCCTCTCTGAAGCGTTGATCATGTGTACTAGAGCCTGGTTGTCCAGTTCTAGTTGTATCCTTTGCACGTTCATCTCCGCCGCCAAGAGTAGAGCTCGCTTGCATGCATTGATCTCCGCCGCCTCGACCTCTACGACATGAGGGAAGAAGTGGCTTGCTCCTGCCAGAAAGGCGCCGTGATGATCCCGCAGTACCACCCCTCCTCCGCTCTTACCTCCGAACTTCGACGTTGCTCCATTTGTGTTGGCTTTGATCCAACCCTCATTCGGCGGTGACCAACGTTGCATGGTTTGGACTTTTGGCCCCGGCTCCGGCTTGCTATGAACATCCCTCGATTCCTGCATAAAATGACACACTCTCTCTATTATTGTATGTGGTTCCTCGATCCTCTTGCCTTCCTCCGTTTCATTGCGTGCCAGCCATAAGGCGTAGACCGCCTGGATCATTGCTTGTCGCTCGTCCTCGCGGGCCTCAGCAAACCACCCAAGCAACCAATTAGCCAACTCGCTCTGAGAGCATGTGAAACTCGGTGGGGCAGCCACCGTTACTCCCTTTTCTGAGCTGAGCTGGTGCCAGAACTGGACCGAGTGTTGGCAAGTCCAGAAACGATGCAAAATAGTTTCCTCACGTCCGCATACAGCACAAAACACTCCCGCCTTGATCTTCCTCCGTAGCAACTCCGCTCCCACGGCCAAGCCATTTCTAATCACCCTCCACATGTGGATTTTCGCCTTGCCCTGGGCATTGGTCTCCCAAAGACCCAAATACCCCTTATGCTTGTTTACTGAACTTGCTGATTCCGGCCGTCCGGTATTCAGTCAGTTCAAAGTCATCCTCAAGTGATAGGCTGACCGCACCGTGAAGTTGCCATTCTTGGTAAAGTTCCACGCCAAAACATCCTGCGTCTCTGGGCCCCCAATAGCTATCTGTTTTATATCTTGCGCATCGTCCGGGGAAAACATCTCATCAAGTCTAGCCGTGTTCCACGCATCTCCCGCCGTAACCATCAGATCTGCCACCTTTGTCACACCCTGCAAATAAACAGCTCCCAGAGGCCTCATGCTCCCACTCCTCGGGATCCAGTTGTCGTGGTGGATGTTGATAATGGAGCCATCATCGATCCTCCATACAAGTCCTTCTCTCAAAAGATCACGGCCATGTAGAATACTCCGAAAAGTGAAGGATCCACCCGAGGGGCATGTTGCTGACATGATCGTGGTCTCCGGGAAGTACCTTGCCTTTAGAACTCGTGCACACAACGACATCAGATATTGTAAAATTCTCCAAGCCTGTTTTGCCAAGAGGGCCTGGTTGAAAGCTTCCGGATCCCGAAAGCCAAGCCCACCATCCCTCTTTGCCTCACACATCTTCTCCCATGAGATCCAGTGCACCTTCCTATCACCATTTGTCGCCCCCCACCAGAATTTTGACGAGATTGAAATCAGGTTCCGGCACATTTTCTTTGTGAGGTGGAAACAACTCATGGTGTAAGTTGGTGTGGCCTGAAGAATGGACTTAACCAGCACTTCCCGCGCGGCCTTGGAGAGCCCCTGGCCCTTTAAACCATTAACCTTGCCCTTTGAACACTCCGTGACATATTTAAAAGTGCCATCCTTTGATCTTCCTACCAGTGTAGGCAGACCCAAGTATCGCTCACCAAAGGCTTCATCATGTATCCCGAGTGTGTTCTGCAATTGTCCTTTCATGTCATCGCGAGTGCCCTTTCCAAAGAAGATAGCTGATCTCTGTAGGTTAATGCGTTGCCCCGAGGCCTCCTCATACTGCCTCAAAATATCCTTCAACACCATCATATTATCCAGGGATCCTTCAAGAAAGACAATGCTATCATCGGCAAACAGTAAATGTGTCACACTGGGGCCAGTGCTCCCAAATGACACACCTTTGATTCTCTTCTCCTCTTGTGCTCTCTTTAGAAGTGCCGAGAACCCCTCCACACAAAACAGAAACAAGTAGGGAGATAACGGGTCACCTTGTCGCAAACCACGAGAGGGCAAAAACCCCCTAGATAAGCCACCATTAAGTTTCACTGAGAACCTCGCCGATGTCACACATCGCATAATTATCGCAATCCACTGAGCATCAAAACTCACTCTGTTCAGAACCTGCTCGAGGAAAATCCATTCGACCCTATCATATGCCTTCATCATGTCAAGTTTAACCGCACACAATGGCTTCTTCCTCTTCCTGTTGCGAATGGCGTGCACGCACTCATATGCCACAAAAACGTTATCCGTGATCAACCTCCCCGGGACAAAGGCACTTTGTTCTTCTGAAATCAACAAAGGGAGTAAACCTTTCAGCCTATTTGTCAACACCTTTGTGGCTATTTTATATAACACGTTACATAAACTGATCAGTCTGAATTGGGACATTAACTCCGGTGAGTTAACTTTCGAAATCATAACAATAACAGTGTCATTAAAACTCTCCGGTGTGGCCGCTCCGTTGAGAAAATCCTTCACCGCTTTGCATACATCATCTTTGACCAATGACCAGTGCACACCCTCCTTATTGATTAAAATACCGCGGGGCTCCTTCCCCCATGACGGCCCCCATGACGGAGCCGGCCAGGCACGCTGCCAAGCCGAACGTGACCAAGAGTGACGAGGACGTGTCTTTGCGGGGTCGTGTATGCCTGTATGGCAGCCGGCCTCCACCACTGGAGGAGGGGAAGATGAAGGCGCTTGGGGCTGTACTTGGAGGGAGGGACCTGATCACTTTTTTTGCTTTTTCTTTTGAGGAGTCTTTCTGCAAAAGAAACTTAGATCTGTATGCAATTGATATGTTTTTGCCACGTCCGCATCTGCAAGCGGGCCCGGTCTGTCAGTTCAGGGGGATTAACGGAGCCAAAACGAGCGATTAGCGTCTGCGCACGATTGTTTCTACAAAATCCCTTAAAAACATCGTTTTCTTCTAGTGATGGCGCAAATGTGGTGGTTCCTTGCATTTCACTCGTTTTGCTTCGGTACACCACCTTAAAAGTTTACACGAATCTTGAAGTTATTTCAAAGGGTACTCTCGGACATTCACAATCAACTAATTCTAATTCTTTTTCAAAAAAACGATATTTTATTTAATTATTTGTGAGAAACAGCGTATCAGATACAATAAACGAGACCACCTCAACTAGAGGTGACTCCATCCAGGTACCAGGGGTAGAAAATCCATCTAACTTTGCTATTTCATGGGCAACTTGATTGCTCCCCGTGTTACAACGAGTGAACAAAACATGCTTAAAGTCCTGGGTCATGTACTCCCTCCGTTTGAAAAAGCTTGTCCCGCAAATGGATGTATCTAGCATCAAGTTAGTGCTAGATACATCCATTTGAGGAACAAGCTTGGGACAAGTTCTTTCGGACGGAGGGAGTAGTAGCTATCATCAAAGATAGGTCCCGTCACTGAACTCAATCTTCCCTCTTGCAAGGCCGAAACCACCTTGGCGTTATCAGATTCCAGCTCTACCTTGTTACATCCGACTATTCTAGCCAAGTTTAGCCAAAATCTAACCGTTGTCGCCTTTGCGGTGAAAGCATCGAAACAAAAGCTCATCTTCTCATTGGTTGGCGATATAAACTTTCCGTTATGATCACGGATTATAGCACCAACAATCCCTTCTAGTTGATCCTTGTTCTCCCAATGGACCGGGATAAGAGATCGGAACGATATATACTTTTTGTTGAAGGGGTAACTTATAATCTTCACCTTTAGACTGCATCAGAATTTCTAAACTTTCTTAGAGGAGTGTGTGGGTACCGAAACAAAATTTCAGCTTTCGCATGGCGCAATGTTTTTTTTTTTTTTGCGAATATGCCACGGTGCTTTTCCAAGTAGAGGATGCCTCCTTTCTTAAAACTTGCATTAAGCAAGTCGTCATCTTTCATTGGAGGGCATTGTTGTTTGTTTGTTTTTCTGGAGGGAAGGCATTATTGTTGAGTGTGTAGCCTTTCCATCATCCATGTGGGTGTGTGGAGGCTTCAAAAAAAAGAAGAAGAAGAGGCACGCAGGAAAGAGCCGGGCAGGGCACACCTTGTTGCAACATGCAAAGCGTTCAGCCGGTGCTCCGGGAAGCCCGGGCACGCGTTGCTGGCTCCCTCCCTCACGGGGCTTGTCAGGTCGCGACGGGGCCGGCAGACTGGTACGCAGACTGCGTACCACCAAAGCCTGCGAGCTCCTGTGCTGCGCCTCGGCCGCCGCCCGGTCCGTCCTTGCATGCATGCACGCACGCACGCACGCACGCCGCTCCCTCCCTCCCTTGCCGTCGCGTCCACGAGCACGCACGGACGGACACGCCGGGCTTCCTCCTTCCGGCCCCGCCAACGCCGAGCGCCGACGAGGCGCTCAGGGCGATCGACGCCCCCGCTGCGCGCTACTGGAGCCGGCCGGTGTCTCGCCTACGTACGTACGGCGACGTTCATCGGCCGCCGCGGTGCGGTGCTGCTTGCATTGGCTGCGTGCGTATCGTACGTCGCGTGGTTGCCGGTTCTGGCGATCATGATGGGATGTGGCTCCTGCATGCTCTGCCGATGATGGGAGTTGGGGATAGGAAAAGCAGGCCGAGATTCGAGGAAAATGTGTGTAGAGAGAGAGGAGAGAGAGAGAGGGGAGGGGCTGACTTGGTTTGCCGGTTTGAGACACGCAAGAGTTGTACCGCTCCGGTAAACAGGCGTACCACCTTCCGTCTACACTAGGACCCGTTCCCACTTTTGACTGGGATGACCGCGTACGTACCTCGGTGAGAAGTGGAAGGAAGGCTGAAAAGAGTAACTGCACCTATGAAGCATGAACTTGCACGGTGGATACATAGTCATGCATCGACTTGAAAAAAGTGTCGGGAACACTTGGGCTGATTTTCATCACTCACCGTCAAGTGGTTTGCTGACTCTGCCTACATGGCACGCCACCGTGGTAGCAAGTCCCACTTGTCCCAATGTTCCTCTCCCTCCTTTCGTGTCGTATGCACCATGGGTCGGGTCGCACCTGCGCTGACTTATTGCTGATGGTGACCACCATCTTGGTTCACCAAAGTCGTAATGCGGGTTTTGCTTGATACACATGAGGGACTCAATGTAGCTATTCAAAAGTCTCCTTGAGCTCTCCATTAGCGGCACCGCCTTATGGTGGGTGACTTCGTTCCTGCAATGCCACATGTGCAAAAACTTCATGAGGGAGATTAGTCGTTTTGTCTCGATACACTGATCCAGTAGGTGGAGAAGCCATCCGGGGCCTGTGTTTTGAATGCTTTGAAGTCCGGGTAGCGCCATGCTCCCTCGCTTCTTCCCACATAGCTCCGAGCATTGGACACCTGGAGACGACATGAGAGGTATCCTCATGTTAGACACCACAAAGAGCACATATGCCAGAGTTTCAAGTTTTCTCTTACATTTTGTTCCCGTAGAGGGTAGAGAATCTACCGCGAGTCGCCACCCCAAAGATGTGTGTCTTAGGAGGAGTAGGGTATCTCCACACCGCCTTGGCCCTAGGAGACGACGTGGTTGTCGTCCGGTGACCTACTCGTGGCGCACACAGACGTCTGAATTTTCTCCTCGAGGGAGCATATATAGAGTTTGAAAGAATGGCTAGAGAAGTAACAAAAAACGCACATTTGAAAAAATATGGGCCAAGAAGTAGTAAGATCCAAAAGTATTTTTTAGTACCAAATAAATAAAAATATGTAAAATAAAAGTTTTGGTGAAAAGATGCATATGATCCATGGTGAACCATTGTGCTTGGGCTGCTGCCGTGATTTGAATTTTGAAATGAACTCGTACCACCGAAGCAGCACGGAACAAGAAGGAGCAAGGAATGGTAGAATTTGTGGTTTGGAGCAGGTGAGGGAACAAGAAAGCCCTACATGTACGTGCCCGTCTACCCATGGTGTCTAGGCCTAGCCCTGGCCCACCCGAGGTGCCGGGCTCTGATTGGCGGGTACGCTGGCCGCATGTAGGCGTATGGCTCGATATGTGGGCTCCACGCTTCGCCCCGCGCGGGAAGACCCTAGGCCGCGTCCACGCGCCGGCGGCGCAAAGAATCCTGCGCCTCCAATGCGATCGGACGGGCAGGAGCGCACCCCGCGCCGCGCACCGGGTCCACGCAGCTGACCCGAGTGGCGTGTCCACGGCCCATCCGGAGTTATCGTACGCTGCCTTCCTCTATTGGGTCCATGCACCGCGCGCACCTAGCCTAGCCCCCAGCCGCAGCACACCCAGCGCCGCGGCGCCACCCCACACCCCCAAACACGCACAGCGAGGAGAGGAATGCGCAGCGACAGACGCGGCCTTGGTGGCTTGGTCGTCTCGATTTCTTCCGTCCCCTCCCTCTCCCCTGGCCTAGGGTTTTAGCGGCGGACGACGAGGGTCGAGCATGGCGCCGTCCGACGGTCCCGGCGGCGACCCGGCGGCGGGGGAGGGCGTCACCCTCTCCGACCACCGCGCGCGCCCGTCCATGCGCGACAGGCCCGCCGCGGCGGGCGAGTGCGAGGCCGACGGCGTCGCGGAGGAGGCCGCGGCGAGGCGCGGCTGCTACCCCAACCCAGCTCCCCGCGGCTGCTACCCCAACCCCGCTCCCCGCGGCTGCTACCCCAACCCAGCTCCCCGCGGCAAGCAGGTCGTGGTGGAGGAGACGAGCGGCAAGGGCGCGCCCGCCGATGGCGTCCAGGACGTCGTCCAGAGGCTCGGGCTCTGCCGCCACCCCGCTCGCCGACGCCCTCTACAGTTCGGCGAGTGCACCTCCGCAGCCGGCGCCGAGGAGGCCGTGCGGACGTGCTCGCAGATCGGCCCCGCGGCGTCCTGCGCCCCGGTGGCTAGTGGAGGGAGAGGAGGCGGAGGGGGTCGCGGTGACAGGGGCGTGTACATCGACGGCTGCACCTCAAGGCCGCAGG
Source organism: Triticum aestivum (assembly GCF_018294505.1). Lineage (NCBI taxonomy): Eukaryota > Viridiplantae > Streptophyta > Magnoliopsida > Poales > Poaceae > Triticum > Triticum aestivum. The sequence goes on from NC_057798.1 coordinate 14,012,339, forward strand.
CTTCCAAGCTCGCGCCAACAAGCGATCCCGCGCCCAAGGTCTCTCGTCTCCTTCTCTCTCTCTCGCTTGTGCTGCCTACATTCTTGTGTTTTGCGGGTCGCCCTACAGTATTGCTCTGCTGCAGCAGAAGCTAAATTACATCTGTATGCACTACATACATTTAATCAGGGGCAAGCCAGATCTGAGATAGAATGGATGGAAGACGGCTATCTTGCTAAAATTGTTCATGCTGATTGTGCCAACGTGATTAAAGTTGGTCAGGTATACATCTACTGTCCAAAGAACGTATAACCTTCTACCTATTGTTTCATGTTGTAGTACTAGTGCTTGCATGTTTTGCTAACATTGTACTGCGTGGCCTATTCCATTAGGTAATTTGTTGGATTCTGGAAGAAGAAGGTGACATCGATAAGTGCAAAGGTTACAAACCGTCGGCTGCACATGTATCAAAGGCTACGCGAGAACCTCCCAAGCCTAACAATGTAAGTGTTCCCTTTCCAGAAATTTCGCAGAGGATAACTATGCAAGTCCTTAGTTGAGCTAGTCTATCTAGATAGTTGCTCTAGGCATGCAGTGCGCAGTCAATTAAGACATATGTCTGTGTTTTGTCAAACAGGAGGTCCAACTGTCAAGTGTAAAAGGCACCGGTCCTGACGGTGGTATTCTCAAGGCAGACATTGAAGATTACTTGGGTATGCTATTTTCTCTCTGATTGCATTCCTGAGATTGATGAAAGGTTCTTTCATGTAATCACTACTTCTGCTCGTTTAAACTTGAATACAGACCGCTTGAGTAAATCTTCAGCATTGGTCATTATACAAATTGAGTTTTAACTAGGCCTCTTCCTGGCTATGCACTTGATCTTAAATCTTAATGTCAGTGTTGATATGGATGTTTTTTGGTTGTAACCATCGGCTGCAGATGCGCCTGCAGCTCCTTCAGAATCAAAGGCTGCACAAGAACCTGCAGAGCCAAAAGTGGAGGAGAAAGTACCTGCCAAGGATAACAATGTAAGTCCCCTTGCCAAGGCTAGCAATTAAAGTCCCCTTGCAATGAAGTTTATGCTCATATTTCCATATGATGTGGTTCTAATTTCTTGTTTTATTTTTCAGGTGTCCCTAGGAGGAGTAAACGGAAACTCCACCTGTAGCAGAACACTCATCAACCGTGTCCCAAGTGCTGTTCCTGGCATCAATAGTTCATTGCCATGGTATACTGTCCTTTTCTTATTATACCGTTGCTGCCTTTATATTTCTGTGTGCCAATGCTTCAAAGGATAATCACCTTCAAAAGAGGTTGAACTTGACTCGAAATATTTTGATTAATACCAACCGCGTCTTGCAAAATCTCCTTGAACCATTCCTCACCACTTTTCAGTCATATATCTTTCTATACCACAATAGCTAACTAAGTTTCTGATTAGAGTTCTCGTTGTCCATTTAAAGTAGTTCTTTTACCAGAAATGCACGGTGGCTGTACTCTTTCCTGTATGTATAAGAAAACCATTTTGAAGGTGTTTTTCATTTTTTTTGTCCTTTTTCAGTGGGCGGGTAGCTTCAGCAAGCTCTTTCTCAAGTTGTGCAGGTACCCCTGCACCTTCTCTTGGATGTTTAATTATGCCCTTGAATCAAAGATTTATTCTATAACCAGGAATTAAGAATATTATAACAGAGATTGATCTTTTTTTCTTGTTAACTACTCCTATGCAAGAATGGTTCCTTCCATTCATATCTAAGCTTTACAAAATATCAGGATTTTTGTCCACATCTATTTCCATGTAAAACTTCAGGGTAGTTCTCTGTTGTGCCGTATCTAACATCGTGATTGGTTTGTTCAAAAGTTATTGTATCTTAAATTCTGGGTCCTACATATCCACCCTCATTTTTGTTCTTGTGTCGCAATTCTGAAAGCATTAATTATTATACAAACTGAACTCTCTTCCTAGCTAGATTTGGTTGTAAATCCCTTCTGTTTGTTGTTGACTTGCTGTGTAGTCGTGTGTTCTTGTTAAATGTGATTTTCTAAAGCTCTTGTGAATTACTCCCTCCGATGCAAAATAAGTGTCATAGTTTTGAACTAACCTTAGTTCAACCTTATTTCAATGTGTGCGATTCTTGATTGTTTGTCCTAATCAGACCTCTATCCCAGTCTCATAAAAAAATAACTCCATGCTTTTTTATGTGCCATTCTTGATTGTTTATCCTAATCAGACCTCTATCCCGGTCTCATAAAAAAATAACTCCATGCTTTTTTATGTGCCATTCCTTATTGTTTCCTTTTCTTTTCATGTTAGTTCTCTACTTCAAAATGTGTGCGCGAATTCTGTAATAATCATTTTTACCAGCATTCTTGTGAGATCCAAGTAAAAGTTCTGCACTAAGCTTGAGCCTGCCTCTAAGCTCATTATGCCATGCATTTTGCTTATGCTTTCCTTATATATCATGTGAATCAAATGGAACCCAGCCTGCATCTAATGACTCTTTTTTCTTAACAAAGCTTCTGTAGCCAAGGGTGGCAAGAGCGAGTCTTTTGCAGCTTCAGGATTAGATTGCACTTATATTCCAAATGCGCAGATAAGAAAGGTATGTTTCAACTGTGAAGATTGCCGATGGGATTTTTTTGGTTGATCCTATCTGCCTTGTAGTGGTCTAAGTCCTGTTCATTTCAGGTTACTGCAGACCGTCTCTTAGCCTCTAAACAAACCATCCCACATTACTACTTGACAGTTGACACACCCGTCGACAAACTTATCAAGTATGTTTCAGGCCTGATGTTGCAAATCATGCAATTGACCATTTAAGTACCGAACTTTTGTATAAAGAAGAGTTCTTCATTTTGTTGTGATACAGGTTGCGAGGGGAACTGAACCCACTGCAGGAAGCATCTGGTGGAAAGAAGATATCTAAAGACCTTGTTAGAAAGGTAATCACCGGTTCTTATACGTATATTGTTGTCTTTTAAGTCGCTCATGTGGAAGGTTTGCCAAAGAGAATAAAGTTGGCTGGGTATACATTTACTGCCCAAAGAATGTATAACCATCTACGTTTTGTGTCTTTCTTTTTTCTAACTCATTACTTGTGTTGCAGGATGCAGACAAGACAGGACTTCCTACAATCGGTGAGGAGGTGAAGCAGTTGGCTCAAAGAGCGAGGGATAACAGCTTAAAACCACAGGACTATGAGGTATGTGACGCATAATACATTGATAATTATGAAATCATGCTGATCAGATATTCTTGGCTTGCTCAAAGAGTGTTCCCTTTTTAGATGGAACATACCCATTGTTTTGCACTAATACTTTCTGTTCATTGCAGGCATTTAGTGATTTTCCAGATTTTTTCTGTAGTGATAAGGGAGGCTACCCTGGGTCTAGTAATGGAAAATGCAATTATATCTCGAAGGTACTTTGACACACTAATTATCTCAGAGCTTGCATCAATGTACTGTTTTTTTTTTACATTTTGGATGATCATATATTGTAGATGAACTATTACTTGAGGGCTGGAGAATCAAGCAGCAGCTCTTCTGCTATGCTTTTACATTCTGGCTGATAATATTTTGTAAAATTGCTTGTAGATGAATTTTTATCTCAGGGCTGGCTCCATGAGTGATGATATGATGCTAGTTTCTGATGGAGAGGAATCAAGTAATTATTCTCTTCGATTTGAAGAGTTAAAGGCAAGATTCTAAAATAGCGCTTTGCATTCAAGCTACAGCATAGCTTAGTTTGTCCTATTTCTGATTTTGTTTGGACCCATTTAGTCCTACTTCAAGATATAGTCTAGCTTGTCGCTAATTCTGATTTTCTTCGGACCCGTGCATATGTTACAATTTCCTGATCATTGCTGAAAGATAAAATTTTATAGGAACTTGCTGTTGCTATATGTTGGAAAATGCTGTGTTATTATCTGTCCATGTGTGGTAGACTAGCAGCACCTTTCAATTAATTTTCAATAAATATGTGATTATAAAGGTGAAATTTCTAGAAACAATACCTTAAATGACATTGGGTGGGTTATGATTCTTCATACTTATTCAATTGTATGTTTGTCTGTTTATTTCAATGAGTTGTTACATGGTTTCATCAATTGCTTATGTTATGTCAGGGTTTTAAGAATTCCTCCAACAACTCAAAGGGCCTAGTGCAGAAGGTAGACAGCGACTATTATACTGAGGTAATTTTGCGTTGCAATGCTTCACGGTAGTATTTTGGATGCTGGATGTTGAATCGAATGTTTGTTGTAAATGTGGGCAGTGGGTTCAACTTGATCTGGAACAATGCGATCTTGTCACCAAACCTTCTGCTCTATATAGATTATCAGGGTCATATCCATCCATTCTATGGTTGCCATTTGTGCATGCAACTACTATGGCTCCAAGGTTTTTACTAATTTGATTTGTTGAGAAGCTTGCTACCTTTATGTCTCCAACAAGCATAACCGTTAAATCTAGTGAATTCTAGCTGTCTGAATTTGTTATGGGTATTGATGATTGTAGGTATCATCATATTGAAGAAAATAACCATAGATTGTTTTTCGGTGGATATTACATTAGTTTTAAATGAATGTCAAGTCTAGATTTAAACTGAACATAATTATGTTATCTGCTTATTATGCCTTATATTTGTATAGCTTTCTCTCTGCCTTAATTGTAACTTCCAATTTATCTAATATTCTAGCAAACAATTATTTGCAGGGAGTTTCTCAGGTGTTTCTACATCTCTGTGGCACAACAATTTCTCATCAGGAAAATCTGTACACTTCAAATGTGAATATGTTAATGAAGGCGGCATGTGATAAAGTGGGTGTAAAATCCAAGGATTTTTAGTCAATTTATTGTGGAAAAGTGTTGGATCCCGAGCAACTTCTATCCTATTATCAAATAAACAAGGATTCAAAAATCATAATTAACGCAAGACTCAGAGGTGGCTGGTATGTAATAAATTGCGCTAGACTAAATTTCAGAAATTATTTTTATTGGTAGAGGTTTATTAACAGCTTCTTTAACTTACTATTCCTCACAGCCGCTTTTTGTCTTTAAGATGTTATTTTTTCTTGCAAGTGTGCATTACATTCCATTGGTGGATAGGTTCCACATTGTTATTTTTTTCAATTCCTGGTATGATGGATACTAAAATTGAAGTTTCACAAATACTGTTGCTTAATTCTGAAACTTAGGCTTCATGAATAATTGAAGTGGGTGATGCAGTATGTGTCGATCATATCTATTTTTCCCCTTTAATTCTAACAATTCAAGTTGATAGATTATGCCCAACCATTAATCTATGTATGGCTCATGTGGATTTTAACTTCAGCATGCTTTCGATTCTGCTGTGTCAGGCTGGACACTATCGTTTACTGTTCAGCTTATACAATGGTTACCAAGGAAAATGACCTTCTTCTGTATAAATATTAGATGATATGGGGTTGTTCCCTGCAAATTCCTTCATGGCTTATGTTGAGTGCATACCTGTAGTCAATTGTACCATGTTTCTGCAGTTTTCTTGTCTGTGAGTTTATTTGTATCCATAGAACATTGGCATCACTAAATTGTTAAGTTTCTTATAGACGCACATGGAAATATCCACCAACCTTCCTGAAAGTTGAGCTTATCTTGACTTTTGAATCTGTGTAATCCAAGCTTCGTATTCTAGATGGTGATGTTAGAACATGCATTGACTAGACTTGCTGAGCTATATACTTTCCTCTATAGCTTTCATGGGTCAGCCTGTCAATTTGCTTGCGGAATATTCGATAACACTTCTCTGAGTTTTGTTTGTCAACTAGTCAATTTATTTGTTTGCCATCTATATCTAGTAAAACTGGCTGATTAGGTCTCTGTTTAACCTCAGTATGCTTTTACTTCATTTTTGTCAGGCCGACATGGACAGTACTGTTTATTTTACGATAGGCATGTTCATTTGTACTGCATACTTGTACTTGGCTTCTATCATGGCTTAACTAGTTCTATTTTTTTTGCAATACTTTATAGTGCTGGGGACAAAACATGGGATGACATTATCAGATCTCAGAAACATTACACGATGGTGTCATTGCCACCTGAAGACCTAGTTCTCTTGCGCCGGGACGGCTCGGCCCAGCAAGGTCCAATTCTGGTGAAGTACTTGGCAGCACCTATGCAATTTCGTTCCAGAAATGTGCTTATCCAACTGTGCCGCAAGCATTATAGTGGTACTTCCTATGGAGGCAAGATCACTTCCAAGAATATCTTATTTGACCGATATGGGAATGTCCGTATTGATTCTGCCCCTGAAACGCTTACTCAACATTCGGCTAAATTGGACTATGAGGCAATTGGTAAAATATTGGATGATTCGTTCCAAGGCAAGGTATATCCAATGCATTTCTACCAACTGGTCGACTTCCTAAGATATGGTCCTGCTGTGGACTGTCAAAGTGAGGCTGTGATAGCATTTGTGACAAATCATGTTTCATTGCTTTCTCATTACGTGAGGGTGTCAATCAGTGAAATTTTGGTTCAGCTGGTTGAACGACTTCATCCAGATGTGAGGACTGCCTTACTAAATATACTTGATCAATTTGCTTGGGCGAATACCGTGAAGAATGTTGCAGCAATGAAGTATACATACTTTTATCATTCTCGGAACAATCAAGATGGGACAGTTTGGGTTCCGTATGTGGACGATGGGGTCAGTTTTCTGAAGTTCTCAAATAACTTTTTCAAGCATCATAAGGTAAGATTCATGCTTAATCTCTTTCCTCTTTTTATGCATGCAGTTTCCCTTGTATATATTTTTATGACACCTGATCATGATACAAACTAGTTTTCGTTAATGCAGTGGACCTCTTTAGAGAAGCTTGATGCAGCTTTTTCGTTGATGGAGAAAAGGAACTTTATACCTCGATTCCTGTTAACCATTCTTGTGACTTTGAAAGACTCAGAGAATCAATGTCCTGCACTGATACAGTCTTTTATTGACCAAGTGGTTGAGATGTGAGTTACTATGAACTTGGTAGTTTATACTGATTTTATTTACGTAATATTAGGAGCTGGCTGATACATTAATTATTTGCAGGCTGGGGAATAACGTAATTGACCTCCAGAGGGGTTGACCTGCGGGTGGCTGGGAGCCCGACTGCTGTTACCAAAGCCTGGTTGTGTTCTAACATGGCCATCTAACATGAAGTGAAGATGGCATGAAGTGCTGTTGCCATGTACTCCCTCTGTAAACTAATATAAGAGTGTTTAGATCACTATTTTAGTGTTCTAAATGCTCTTATATTAGTTTACAGAGGGAGTAATTGATATATTAGGTGTTGGCTATTGAGAAGTGCTGTTACCTTGTAAGCCTGCCGTTGTGAAGTGCTATGAACAGTCTAACATGAAGTGAAGATGTAGGAATACTTTGTATTGGTCTTCTTGTGGCCAAAGAGTTATTACTAGCGCGGACCGAGTGACAGTTTTGTCAGATTGATTGTAGCTGTGGTTTTTGTTTCCTTTGCTATGCTTTGTATGAAAAAGGAAGGATATTGTACGTGTGCGTTGGAGTTCATTTGTTGGGGAGATCTACTTACAGTAGGTTTGTATGTCTGAAGGCTGCAATGTTTGTCCATTTTGATGTGGAATCATTGGGTACGTGTGTGTTTCTTTTTCTTTGCGTATGGAGATGGTATCGTTGGCTTGTTCTGCACACGTTCTTTGCGTACCCAATGTACAGTGCACATCTAAAAGAATAGAGCGAGCTATGGTCACCTATTCTTTTAGATGTGCAGTGTAGCATTTTCTCATATGGCTGGTCGGTGACGGGAATAATACTGGAGGTAGGTGTTGTAGTGCTTACTTCTCCCTCGTTTCTATAGTGCGCATTCGTGTTCTCAACCTGCAGATGCAGAATGATAAAGAAATGCAAGACTTGCCGCTCTCAGTGTAGATGGTAAAAGATTAAGTAGATTGTAAAATAATAAGTAGGCACGACACCTACTTTTTTGTTCACATATATAGTCACAAGGCGGACCACTGAATTTGATAAAAATTCGATGCTAAAAAATCTTGCCATGCTATAAATTGTCCTTTTATCTGTTCAGTTCTACAAGGAATAATTTTAAGCCGTGGGCCTCTATTTTCAACTCTGTTCATCAACTACTAAGCGGAGCGAAGGAGCAGTGAAAAAGCTAGATCATCACAAGTATTCATGAGTCCAATTCTGAAATCCTTTAGAAGCTGTATGGGAGTTTAAAATTTTCTTTTGGAAATGTCAAAACTATTGGAACCCAGCAGCGGAGCGAATAAAAACAGAGCACAACGAGCTAATACTAGCTACCAATGGAAACTAAATGCATGCATCGAGATGAACCACATAAATGAAAACGTTCGAAAGTAACGAGAGAGAAACAAAGGTAACCACTAACCACTGATGCTCGATGGCGACAAGGGGCTGTGACTTAACACGGAAGATAAACTCTCTTTGCCCTATTCTCCACGACAGAGGGGTTAGCTTTCACAGAAGATTCAGCATTTGATTCAACATTGCTGCGTTCAAGACATTTTAAGCAAGGTGGTACAAACACTTCATGTTTCTCTTTGAGTTGTTGGGTGAGAAGAGAAGTTTCTCTGATCAAATCATCATGAGCCTCTCTCAGCGACTCGAGTTCCTGTTTCTTTTTCAGGTGGTCATAAGTCAATCTCTCGTGATCGACCGAGAGAAAATCATGACAAATTGTTAGCTCTTCCATTCGTGACTTGAGAGCGGAATACTCTTCGACCAACGATTGATTTTTCTCCATCTCCTCAACCAACAACCCTTCAGATTTCTTGAGGGTTTTCTCAATTTTCTCAAGAGAGTTTTGTTGAATGTTAGCAATTTTGATCAGTTTAGCATGGTCATCCTCATCAAAAGAATATTGATCACTGGAGTGAACCTTGCGATGTTTGGAGGATACCTTTTCTTTCGAAGCTTTGGGCATGAAGCAGTAGGTAGGAGATTCGTCGTCACTTGAATGATTTTCGAAGAAGCTTGACGTAGGAGTAGAGGCACATGCTATTCCAGCCATGCCGATGTCAGAATCCTCGCCAGATTCATCAATTTCTTCGGAGTCAGAAGACTCTTCTTCATCGGAGTCCATCTGCTTGCCGGTGTATGCCTTGGCCTTGCGAGAGGTATTCTTGCGGTTGGAGGAGGACTTGGCGGGATTCCTTGAGGAAGATCTTGACGAAGGTTTTGATGAGGAGCTGTTAAAAGGATCGATATGGTTGACTGGGGGGGGGGTGAATAGGCAACTACCAAATTTTAGGCTTCCTTAAACAAATTAAGATTAGCAACAAATATGTTGTCTAGAAATGCAACTAGGTGAACAACCTATATGATGCTAACACAACACGCAACATAAGCAAGTAAGGGATACAACACAACAAAAGCTTGCACAAAGTAAAGGTAGAAATAACCACAAGTGGAGCCGGTGGAGACAAGGATGTGTTACCGAAGTTCCTTCCCTTTGAGGGGAAGTACGTCTCCGTTGGAGCGGTATGGATGCACAATGCTCCCCAAGAAGCCACTAGGGCCACCGTATTCTCCTGACGCCCTCGCACAATGCAAGATGCCGTGATTCCACTAGTCACTGGTACGCATCGGTCCTATACAAACGGTTTTTAACCCCTTTCCGCGACGGCATTTGGAACCGTCGCCAAGTGAGTGTGTGATGCGGAGCATCCCTCGCTCATCCCCATGGACGTGCCTACATCTTCCTCAAGACCACTTGGACCCATGACACGAGCCCGAGCTAAGGCTATTGAAGCTAAGGTGAACTCGCTCCTCTCCGAACTTCCTCTTCCTACTCACGAGACATGGCTACTACCTCATTCAGAAACTTTGTGTGTGATCAGGTGCTTGGAGGTGAGCCACGGACCAGCTACATACAAGAGCCAAGACGGCGAGGACCCCAAGCATGATGGACAAGAAGAAGAGCTGCCATGGAAGCTACAAGCGTCGGACGACCGACCGAGTCCGGACGTCCGACGAACGCCAGGACACGGACGACCGAACTCCCCGGACGTCCGGTACTTCGCCACCCGAACCAAATCTACGGACGACCGGACGACATGCAACCGAGCCGAATCTACGGACGACCGACAATCTCCGGACGTCCGGACAGTCACGAAGCTCCGGACGACCGACCCCCTCCGGACGACCGACGCGCCCACGTCAGAGCTGAATCTACGGACGTCCGAGCACGACCGGACGACCGGACTGTCCCGAGCCTCCGGACGTCCGACGCCTTCCGGACGTCCGGCACCTGAGTGACCGTACCTGCGGGCTGGAGCCCTTGTATCCCTTCGCTTTGACTTCCATTTGCACTAAGACTATAAATAGGACGCCCCCACCTCCTAGTGAGGGTCAGCATAGGTTTAGCTCATATTTTGTGTGAGAGCCTTGCTCATCCACTTGGTTACTTCTCCTCGGAGCTCAGGACCTCTTCGGAGAAGATCCCCCAAGCGGATTCAAGACCCCTTTCTAGGGAAGACCATCAAGACCTCCGTACGGAGAAGAACGGTTCCTTTGTATCCTTACCTTTGTTGATTGTGGATCATATGTTACTCTATGTTGTTGGTGATCTAGCACTCATGTGATTGATTCTATGTCGGTTTAGTGATTCTCTCTCTCGTTTTCCCCGTGTTTCCCCTTTGTGCTTCCGCGTGTTCTTCGTGTTTCCCCGTAGGATCCACTCCAAACGTGAAAGATCGTCACCATAGGGTTCCGCCCTACATCATCTTGGTATCATGAGCCACGTTGATCACGTTTTTGGAGCCCCTACCCCGTGTTTTCTAGCTTGATTTTGTTGTTTTCGTCCTAAATCCGAAAATCCCCACCAAAAATAGCCCAAATTTTTTCTGTGATTTGTTTGTGAGTTGAGATTTTGTTGGATTTGGTCCATGGATTTGTGTTGCTGCGTGTGGAGCTAGCTTTCCCCACCCTCCCCACCCTTTTCCATCCACCAAATCACTCGATTTCGACCTCACCATCTCCTTCTTCCCCGAAATCTCGCAGTTCAACCCAAGCCCGATTTTCGCCCAGGCTCCGGACGACCGGAAAAGGTCGGACGTCCGACGACGACCGGACGACCGTAAAAGCCCGGACGTCCGTAAAACCCTGACGCAACTGAAGTTTGACAGTTCGGCCACCACCACAACCCCACATTACACCACACCTTCCAAACCAACATACACCAACCTCTTCACCGATACCTCCTATGACGATTTTGCCACATTTTGGTCCTTGAGATTTTGAGTTGTGACTCCCGTATCCTTTTGTGTTTCGGCTATCTAGGTACGGTTCGACTTCATCATCACCACGGCTCAACTTCGCAAGGGTCTCATCATCGCCAAGGACGGTAACTTCGACGACATCTTTGTCATACCTTGCAATTGCATTGATAGCCATCATAACCCATCTTTTGCGTTGCTTACCCATCGAGACTAGCCATTGAGTATTGCAGGCAACGTGACTTGTGCACATTAGTGATCATACTCCATAGCATACATACCATACAATAGTGGTGCATATCTTGAGATCAACTTGTGTGTCACAAAGTTGTCATCGCATACACAATTACTATCTTGGTTCGTGAAGTTTGCATAAGAAAAGAGCTCAAAAGTGAAAGAGCCACCCAAGCTTTTAAGCAAAGAGGAAAGATAAGCAAAGAGCTTATAAGCAACAACCATAGCATCATACAACATTAAGATTGTCATATCCGATCATCTTGGATCATTGCACCGAGACACCAAACATATAGCATACTTGGGATAGAGATAATTGCATTTTTGCCTAGTAGGTTGTGCACAAGTTTGCGTATCCGCCTATTGTGCAATTGTGCTAGCGTCTCTAGTATTGTGCAACAAGAGCATTTCCGTGGTTTCCACATTTTGTCTCACTTTTGGATTGCACAATCCCATCTATCTATTTGCGTGTGTGTTTCCGTGTACCCATTCTTGCTTGGTCTACTTGTTGCATTTGCAAATTTGTGAATCTTTTCCAACATTATTGAAGCTCACTTACAATTGCATCAAATTTTGTGCCATTATCCTAACCAAGCTCCACCATAAGCTTTTACGTGTGTAGGTGTGAGAACCGACAAGAATTGGTACCAACAGTGCTATTTCATTGTCCGCATTTGAGTGAACTTGATTCATCTTCAACTTCGGTCAAGGTACATTTGGTACACGTTCTTTTCCTTCTACCACTCACATTTTGCTTGGAATGATGGATAGGCCAAGCTCTTCTACCACACCACCTCTCATCGAGAACGACGACGACATGTCATCATTCGTCACCAAGAGCCACCTATTTGGAGCTCAAAAGGCATTGCACCAAGAGCAACAAGCAATGAGGGACTACTTCGACAACAAATTCGACGCTCAAAAGCAAGAGAATGATGCAAGAATGGATGAGATCCGCGCCTTCATGAGGAACCGGCGTCCTTCCACTTCTTCCTCCTCAATACGGAGACGCTCGAGTCGACACTCCGACGACACCTTCTCCGACTCAAGTACACCGTCATCGAACACTCTTCGACGAGCTGCGCGTCAAGACCGACAAGCATCTCGGAACCCGCTACATGACAAGCATTCACATGAGCAAGTCGACGAGCACCTACATCATCCCGCACCACACCAAGTTGTTGAGTTCATCATGCATGCCTTCAAGCCAATCCGAGTCCTCAAGCGCTTCATGTACCTTTTGGGGTTCAACACAAAAAAACAAACGCGTGATGCTCACAAAAGTTAGTTAATTGTCTAGTTACCCTTTTTCTTAAACTTCCAAGCACATTCACCAACACATGTTCTTGACACTTGAGAGCGGAGGATATCTTGTCGGCTCGATGCTCCAAAAGTTCCTCCAAAGGCATATGATTGTCAACTTGAGGGTCATCATCTTGATCGCTTTGAGCGCCGTCTTGAACTTGCTCTTGATCTTGAACTTGTTCTTGATCTTGAGGTTGCTCGGAGGAGTGAACTTGATCTTGGGCATCACTTGGTGAACCATCATCACTAATAGGTTCATCTTGCTCTTGGTCTTGTTCATAGGGTTGAGGGCCTTCACTTTGTTCTTCGGAAGCGTGTGAGTCTAGTGTTGGTGATGGCTCAACTTGAGTGGAACCAGATCCAGAGACACTTAAATAGCAGGCAGTTTTGTATTATAGGCATGCAAAGTTGCGCAAGACACACCACTCCATCAGAAAATGCACCATTAAGAATAGGGATGATTCAAATCTAACAAATGGATACTATTTGTGGATTAATAAGAAAAACAACCAACATGTGCCTACTACAGGTGTCAGCCTGGCTATGCATGCATCCACAAAAAATATATTTCAAAACAACTCACCGCTATCTTGACAGCAATTTAGACTCGTATTACTACAAACACATCTAGTAAATATCTAACAATTTCTACTTCTATTACAACTCACACGAATATCACATAGAATGAGATGCTATGGAAGTTGTACACAACAAACAAACATCACGCGGGGTGGATCGAACACAACTTGGTTTCAGAGATACAAACTGAATCACACATGATGGATCTCCCCCGTCTGTCAAACAGTCTCACTAAAAACACGCCTACTGAACTAAAAACACCCACTGAACTAAAAACGCCCACCCCCACTGAATCTCTCTGTTCGATGGGGCAAACACTAGAACATGTATCAACTCCAGGCCTACCAGGCTACCACCCACTGAATTGACTCTATTTTTTTAAAGAAGGATAACCCCCGACCTCTGCATCAGGACTATGCATGCAACCATATATTATTAATAGAGCAAAATCCAACAGCCGAACACCATCATCCAAAAAAAAAATGCGAAAAACAAACCCTGAGGCCATATACCTCGAGACAGTAACTCCCCCAGATAACCACTAACCCTATGATACAAGACACAACATAAACGAAAAATACACAACTCCTAGGCTACCCCTTCAAGAAGGAATCACCGCACGTGCGCCGATGATGGTGAGTTCACCACAAGGTTGAACTTCGGATTCTCATCCCCAAAGCAAAGCTTCAATCCACCACCTTCAGCAAGCATACGACCCAGGCGCACAACGACATAGCCTGATCAAAGATCTTGTGTTTCCATCGGAGTGCATAAGTCTGAATTGAATCTCTAGACACAAAAATCTACCGTCCCGTTGAATCCATACACAAGATTTGTCGATTGGGGGCAAACCCTAGATCGATGGATACACAAAAGAAGAACACAAAAAGGGAGGGGAAATTACTCACTTCACTGCGGGGGTCTCTCCTCCCTTCTCACTCTCGACAACGCCGTCGCCTGGAACCCCTTCGGAGAGGAAAGAGTGTGGATTGAGCAAAGGAATGGGAATCACCACCTCCCCTCACGATGAAAAAAAACAGGGAAAATGCGAGGCGACAGCAACAACCGAGACAAAACAAAATGGCCCACCAGCCCAAAAATCGGGAAAAGAAACACAAGCAATGGCCCGCCCCTACTCGCACGGCCGCGAACGCGGGCCATTGCGCCTGACAACGTGACGCAATTAAGTTGCACGAATATTATAGACAAAACAAGATGTCGTTCTAGACTTAGATGTGAGATAATATTTCACATCTACTCCCTCTGTTCCTAAATGTAAGTCTTTCTAAAGATTGCAACAAATGACTACATACGGAGCAAAATGAGTGAATCTACACTCAAAATATGTCTACATACATCCGTATGTTGTTGTCTATTTAAAATGTCTAAAAAGACTTATATTTAGGAACGGAGGGAGTAGATGTGAAATAGCAGTTCCGTATAGATATAGGCTGATGCAGGTGCTGTGCTTCTGCTGGACGCGCGCGCAAGGCTTCGTTCCTCGGTTTGGTGATTGCACTAAGTATATATACAAGTACGACGCCTGCAAATTCACGAATAAGTGAAAGATGCTGTTTTTTCTCATGCGTAGTACTCCCTTCGTTCGGAATTACTTGTCGCAAAAATGGATGTATCTAGACGTATTTTAGTTCTAGATACATCCATTTCTGAGACAAGTAATTCCGAACGGAGGGAGTACTTTCAGCTGGCAATATTTTAAAAGGTCGTCAGTCCACTGTTTCCTTTCCTCGCTCAAGAAGGTCCTCTTACAAACCTAGTGGCTGCCGGTTCCCCCTCCTTTGACCAGGCTCACCAATATTGGGAGGGGTCTTCACCATTGATCGGCACCCCTGCTTTGACCGACCACAACGGCATTGGGAGGGATGGAGATAGATCGGTCCCCCCTCCTTTGACCGACCTCACCGACATTGGAAGGGATGGAGATAGATCGGTTCCCCCTCCTTCGACCGGCCTCACTAGCATTTGAAGAGATGGAGACAGATCGGTTCCCCCTCCTTTAACCGGCCTCGCCGACATTAGGAGAGATGGAGATAGATCGGTCCCCACTCCTTTGACCGGCCTCACCGGCATTGTGTGGGATAGAGAACGCCATCTATGAGTTGAGTTCTTAATAATAGTAGTATTTTATTAAATTGGTTTAGGGTTTTGATAGCCGTCTTCTTCATTGAAAGATTTATCTATTATTTTTACTTTTACGGCCGTCTTCAGAGAAATATATTGAAGATTTGCTAGTTTCTTTTAGACTTTATTTTGTAATTGCTGTAGTTAGCTCATGTATCTCTAACATGTACAATTCCCTACTATAAATATATCATGGTATTGATTGTCAAAAATATTTTGTTTCATCAAGACAGATTTTCCTTTTAGAGAAGGCACGCTCAACGACCAACAACAAATTACAACTATGCTGGTTCGTTTCTTCTTTCTTTGATTGCATGCTACAAGTCTGTCGAAGCTCGAAAATGAACAAGGGACACATGCACGGGGCGGCCTCGCCATACCAGTTTTTCAAGACTGCAATAGCCACTTACCAGGCATATCATGCCACGCAACAATCCTTCACTAGTCCAAAGGGTCGATGAAACCCACAGCCTGCCACAAAAGGAATCTAACAAAGAGGGCAAAATTGCCCCACCAAGAGCCAATGCCTCAGGTCTAGCAACATACAACAGCTTACAAATTAAGTGCCTTTAAAATCCAGAATGTATATTCTTTTTCTGTCGAAATACCAGTCAAATTATGGGCAAGCAAACAGCAGAGAAAGGAGGCACCAATTAGTTCCAAACATCTAAAATTGCTTTTAAATCAACCAGACTTATAGCAAACCAGCAGGATTCATGCAGGAAAATCACAATGATGCATGTAGCCAGAATCAGCAGTCACAAAAATAAACAAGCCATTACCAGTTACAAATCCAAAACAAGCCACTCAGTAGACATAAAGCCATGAGTGAAAACACATACTACCCACCATTCAGTTTATAACTACTAACATCAGATAATGACAACAGTAAATGTCTCCAGTGGACTTTAAGTACCAGTTCCACATGTTATGTTGCCAACATCTCAAATCTTCAACGTCTTTCCACTCGCACCGAACTCTCTTGCTTCTATCTCTCTCTGGCCAAAAAAAAAAAAACAGAGATGTCTGTCAAAAACAATACTTTTAACATGACCGTATGTCAGGTTACCTAAAAATAATTTTAAAAAGGAACAAGTGCAAGGTTGAGTACATATGCAGTGATATCAATTAATTGGGCAAAACCAATAAAATGTCTAGGCTCAGTCCAGGATGCTGTGAATTAAAATTGTTGAAGCAGCTATATTTGTCAAAGGTACATTTTGGTATTTTTGACATCTTCAATTCAGACACTTTGCAGTGTTCAGCTCTGGTTTGAAATTATGCTTCATCTGCTATGTTCATTTTTGAATGCACTTGACTCGTGCAATTCCAAGTTCAGAAACAAACTACAGGTACGCTGTTATATTCACCAAATGCCCAGGTCATCAAATCTTAAAGTGGAGAGGTGAAGCTAATGATAACACTATCTCTATCAAGTAAAAAAGGAAGAAGAAAAAACAGGATTGAAACATGCAAAGGAGTGTCATCATGATGTGCAAGTCCTAATATGACAAGGGGGCAGAGTAATTTTGTAGTAAAAAAGAATGATTTCAGAATCATGACTGCGGATGAGCATCAATATCAGGCATCTACTCTTAAACCTGGTGAGGTGGCCAAATCTCCTTTTCAATTAGCAAGTATGAAGCAAAGTGGATGTGATACTGATAAACAAGCATTAGAATGTTAAATCATTTTAAAACCTAGGCATAATTACAGTAGCACAGAAATGAAAGCATGTTCAGTGATGGCGAATATAAATAAAATGACAGTAGTATGCAAATGAAACTATGCTTAGTGGTGGTGGTAGTACCGGTCAATCCTGTAAATGCTGTCGGTACGCACTGAACTCGCTGGCAAAGAGTTGGTAACAAATACGCCTTGTAGGCTGTGGAGAGATCTGGATCTCGTTACTCTTCATGTCAACACGAAGCAAATACTGGCCTTTATGATCTAGTCGATGGTCCACGATGCTTTCATCATTCACGACCAAGTAGACAACCCCGTCTTCATGGATGCTCAGGACAGGAAGAGACGGAATAAGCTGTCTCAAAACAGTAGACTGATAGTTGACGTTTGCCCAGATTTTATCAACATTGTACTTGGAGGTTTCGATCCAGTCTGAGTGATCAGTCAACAGAGTCCAGACCGAGAGTTCCAATCCAGATTCATCCAAGGAGACAAGCTTGATGTGGTCACAAACACAGGCCATGGAACGGAACTCCTCTGGGCGGGTGCAGAACTTGTTGATAAAGCTGGACTCCTCTAAGTTGCAATCCAGGGCTGGACAGTCTAGTGGCAGCTTGATAAAGCTGAACTTGTTGTCGCAGTCTTGGTTGAGATCACAGAGGAACATGCCTTTGAGCAGATCCACCCAGCAAAGGGTAGAGCCCCGGTAAGAGAAGCACAAGTCAACGGTGAATCTGCTGGATGGAAGGGGATGGCTCCCGGGTAACGAGACCCATTCTGGTTGTGGGGCGGACGACTTCCACAGCCAGACCCCGGCCTGGGAGAATCCTTTCTTGATGAGCTCGGCAAGAACGTAGCCCTCCCCTTGGGCGTCGCACATGACGACGGCCGACTGGTGCCCCATGACTCCATGCAAGTCGTCGGAGGGGAGACGGGGGATGACGGAGAGGGAGTCCTTCCTGGCGTCGTAGATGAGATAGCCTCCCGACAAACTAGAGCCAGGGCGGTACCCGCCGGCGTAAAGGGCGACCAGGTTCTTGTCCGTGCTGGAGATGCGGCCCGAGTCCAGGTCCATGAATGGAGGCGGGAGCGGGAGGGATTGCGGCGGCACCAGTATGTGGAGGAAGGAGAGCTCCGGCGGATTGTCGACGACTGCGCGGGCCTTGAAGGTCCGCAGGTACTTGATGACTTCATCACTCCTGGCTTCGCGGGTTTGTAGTCCTCTTCCTTCCCAGAATCCCCACCGGAACTGTCGGCCGGATAGCGCCTCATCGTGGGGGGTGAAATCAATCTCGCGGTCGAGCAGAACCATGGAACGGGCCATGGCGGCTAGCTAGCTTTGGATTAGGGTTTGGTGGAGGGAGAAGGGATTTGGGGATCGATGGTGGTGGCGCGGCTAGGGTTAGGGTTAGGGTTGGGTTGTGGAAGCAGCAGGCAGCGATTTGATTTGGGGATCGAGCGAGGAAGGAGAAGCCGGGTTGGGCTTTTGCCCAGATCTAAAATAGCAGGCGTGAAGGGGGAGACGGGACTCGCCCGGATCGCTGATCGGTCAGCGGACGGTGGATATGTTATCGCGGCAGACACACGAGGAGGGCCTGCAGTTCGGCCCAAGTTTTAGCCTGTCATCATCATTTAGCAAAAAACCGCACGTTGGGCGCCGGTCGGCAAAATAAAAATCACCAACAAAGTCAATGTAGAAAAATCTACTAAAAAATCAATGTAGCAAAAAAAAATTAACTAGCAAGTTCCAGCAAAACATAAAGCTGGTTCTAGCAAAACCACATCGGCGGTGGGAGGCGCATCCAGTTCGAGCAGAAATCACAGGAAGCAAATCTCCATCTCCATTTCCATCCATCCATCCACTACTATTAAACAAGCGAGTTGAGGCAGAAACATTAGATCTCAGCCACATATCCACCATTCATCAATGGACCAGATTGTCCCGATGTTGTATCACAACATTCACATATTTATTAATTAATTTTAGTCATCACCACAACACGTTTAACTACGAATCATTGCGCTACCTTCATTAGGAGACAAATCATCACATCATATATCATATCATTTTTAGAACACCTAAATTAGGAATCAATGTACCTTAATTACACGTTCATTAGGAAATAAATCGTGACACCACATATCCTGTAATTGGAAAATAAAATATTAGCCAAAAGATCAGAGCTAAATATATATATATATATATATAGTATATTTTTTATAGTCCAGCCAGCCTTGTTTTTTGATTTCCAGCCCAACCGCTGTTTGTTGTGTTTTTTTATTGTCCACCCCAGTTTTGGGAAAAAGGCAGAAAAATTCGGCGCACCTAACGAGAATAGAACTCTCAACCATCTTGCACCTAAACGCATCCACTGGAACTAATGAATGCTGGTGGTAAAAGATCAACGCGAATATTTAAGAACTCAATGCTGCATGAAACCTTGTCTGAACAATTTATTGAAAAATTGTGAATAATTTTGAAAATGCCGCTTTTTTTAAAACAGAAGGAATTTTTGGAACTCCAAGTTTTTTTTGAAAATTCTTAACAAAAATATAATTCCAAACACTTTTTGAAACATGAGAAGTTTGGGAAATGCGAACAATTTTTTATATCCTGAAAATACTTTTAAATGTGAACAATTTTGAAAATTCTGGACTTTTCTGAAAACACGGACAAATTTTGAAAATGGACACATTTCTTGAAATTCCCAAAAAAATCAAAAAAAAATGAAATGTTTTACGAAAACATGAACACCTTTTGAATTTGTGAATAATTTTTTAAAAATAGGAGCATGTTTCAAACATTCAGAGCATTTCTTATAAACAAACTAAAGTTTTGTAGTGTAGGATGAACTTTTTATATATACAATAAACATTTTCTTTAACAAACTGAACATTTTTTAGTGTACTGTGAACCTTTTTAATTTTCTAGCGTGTACTTGTATGCGCTGATTGTCATGCAAGCCTTTTATGCCTTGCGTTGGATATGTGCATGTGCTAGTACGTACCTTGATATGCACAAAACATGCAAAGCTCATCGAAGGATCAGCTAATGCATGTACTGGTGTGATGACATGCTTCCTTCCCTATGTATCCTACCCATAACAAATAACTTCCACATTCAACAAATGAATTGTAGGGCTTAGTCACGTAAGAGGCAAAAAAAAAAATCAGCCCCATTTACGAGTCGATAGTGGACTTGCAACCGAGGAAACAAATGTAGGCTCAGTTGTGAGTCAAATAATGGAGTTGCAAACTAGGGAAAAAAGGTCAAAGAGCCCAATTGCATGTTAATGGTGGACAACTCTGGCAAATAAAAGGGTCAACCCAGTTGCAAGTCGATGTTGGACTTGCAATTGGGTAAAAAACGTCGGGCCGAATTGCAAGTCAAGGGTGGACTTACAAATAGGGCAAAAAAGGGATGAAGGGCCCAATTACGAGTCGATGTTGAACTTGCAATTGGGTAAAAAACGTCGGGCTGAATTGCAAGTCAAGGGTGAACTTACAACTAGGGCAAAAAAAGGATGAAGGGCCCAGTTATGAGTCGATGTTGGACTTGCAATTGAGTGGCCGAATTGCAAGTCAAGGGTGGACTTACAACTAGGGCCAAAAAAGGATGAAGAGCCCAGTTGCATGTTAACAGAGGACTTGCAATTAGGTTGAAAAAAAAGGCCCGGGCCTAGTTACAAGTCGTTGGTTGACTTGCAACTGCGGTAAAGAAAAGGATCAAGAGCCCAGTTTGAGCCGATGGTTGTCTTGTAATTGGGATAAAAAAGGGGTGGGCCTAGTTGCGAGTCGATGGTTCACTTGAGATTGGGACAAAAAAAGTCAACACCTAGTTGCGAGTCAAGAGTGGACTTGCAACTAGGGCAAAAAGGATCAAGGGTCCAGTTGCATGTCAGTGGACTTGAGATTGGGACAAAAAAAGTCAACACCTAGTTGCGAGTCAAGAGTGGACTTGCAACTAGGGCAAAAAGGATCAAGGGTCCAGTTGCATGTCAGTGGAGAACTTGCAAATGGGACGAAAGAAGGCTCGAGCCCAGTTGCAAGTAGTTGGCTGAGTTGCAACCACGGAAAAGAAAAGGATCGAGAGCCCATCTTTGAGTTAATGGTTAAAATAGGAGCGGTCCCAGTTGCGAGTCGATGTTAACTTGCAAACTGTGACCCAAAAAAATCAACACCTAGTTACGAGTCAATGGTGGACTTGCAACTGAGGAAAAAAAATCAGACCTAGTTGCACGTTAAGGTGGACTTGCAACTAATGCAAAAAAAAGACTCGAACCTAATTATAAAATAGAAGAAACATCAAACCGGTTGCGAGTGAAGGGTGGACTTGTAACTGGATGAAAGGATCGATATAGTTGACTAGAGGGAGGGGGTGAATAGGCAACTAACATTTTTTAGCTTTTCTTTACCAATTTAAACTTTGCATCAAAGTAGGTTGTCTAGATGTGCAACTAGGTGAGCAACCTATATGATGTAACAACAACAAGTACACAAGCAAGTAAGAGATGCAACACAATATAAGCTTGCACAAGTAGAGGTACGAGATAACCAAGAGTGGAGCCGGTGAAGACGAGGATGTGTTACCGAAGTTCCTTCCTTTTGAGGGGAAGTACGTCTCCATTGGAGCGGTGTGGAGGCACAATGCACCCCAAGAAGCCACTAGGGCCACCGTATTCTCCTCACGCCCTCACACAATGCGAGATGACGTGATTTCACTATTGGTGCCCTTGAAGGCGGCGACCGGACCTTTACAAACAAGGTTGGAGCAATGTCCACAACTTAATTGAAGGCTCCCAAAGACACCACGAAGCTTCACCATAATGGAATATGGCTCCGCAGGTGACCTCAACCGTCTAGGGTGCTCAAACACCCAAGAGTAACAAGATTCGCAAGGGATTAGTGGGGGGAATCAAATTTCTCTTGGTGGAAGTGCAGACCAGTGCCTCCTCAACCAATCCCTAGAAAATTAACAAGTTTGATTGGCTAGGGAGAGAGATCAGGCGAAAATGAAGCTTAGAGCAACAATGGAGCTTGGGAGTGGAAGATGTGGTTAACTTGGAGAAGAAGACTCCCCTTTTATAGTGAAAGAACAAATCCAACCGTTATCTACTAACTCAGCCCGCGACGAGCGGTACTAGCACACGATACAAGCGGTACTACCGCAAGGGCCCGCGGTACTACCACGAGGCTGTTGGAAATATTCCCTAGAGGCAATAATAAATTAGTTATTATTATATTTCCTTCTTCATGATAATCGTTTATTACCCATGCTATAATTGTATTGATAGGAAACTCAGATACATGTGTGGGTACATAAACAACACCATGTCCCTAGTAAGCCTCTAGTTGACTAGCTCGTTGATCAACAGATGGTTACGGTTTCCTGACCATGGACATTGGATGTCGTTGATAACGGGATCACATCATTAGGAGAATGATGTGATGGACAAGACCCAATCCTAAGCCTAGCACAAAGATCGTAGTTCGTATGCTAAAGCTTTTCTAATGTCAAGTATCATTTCCTTAGACCATGAGATTGTGCAACTCCCGGATACCGTAGGAATGCTTTGGATGTACCAAACATCACAACGTAACTGGGTGGCTATAAAGGTTCATTACAGGTATCTCCGAAAGTATCTGTTGGGTTGGCACGAATCGAGACTGGGATTTGTCACTCCGGTTAACGGAGAGGTATCTCTGGGCCCACTCGGTAGGACATCATCATAATGTGCACAATGCGACCAAGGGGTTGATCACGGGATGATGTGTTACGGAACGAGTAAACAGACTTGCCGGTAACGAGATTGAATAAGGTATCGGGATACCGACGATCGAATCTCGGGCAAGTACAATATCGCTAGACAAAGGGAATTGAATACGGGATTGATTGAATCCTCGACATCATGGTTCATCCGATGAGATCATCGTGGAACATGTGGGAGACAACATGGGTATCCAGATCCCGCTGTTGGTTATTGACCGGAGAACCTCTCGGTCATGTCTGCATGGTTCCCGAACCCGTAGGGTCTACACACTTAAGGTTCGGTGACGCTAGGGTTATAGGAAATAGATATACGTGGTTACCGAATGTAGTTCGGAGTCCCGGATGAGATCTCGGGCGTCACGAGGAGTTCCGAAATGATCTGGAGGTAAAGATTGATATATTGGACGAAGGGTTTTGGAGTCCGAAAGTGTTCCGGAGGTACCAGGTGATGACCAGCATGACCGAAAGGTGTTTCGGGAGCCCCGACAAGTGTTTGGGGGCTTCATGGGCCAAGGGAAGGGGGAAAACCAGCCCACTAAGGGGCTGTGCGCCCCCCCACCTATTCCCACGTGACCAGGGGGTTTGGGGCGCCCCATCTAGGGTTCCCACCTCCTGGCTTGGGGGCCAAGTCACCCAAGGGGGAGATCCCATCTGCCCTGGCCGCCGCCCCCCCTAGGGGAAACCCTAGGGCGCCTCCCCTCCCCTTTGCCCCTATATATAGTGGAGGTTTTGGGGCTGCCTAACACACGAGTTTCTCTCCCTCTTGGCGCAGCCTTACCTCTCTCCCTTCTCCTCTCCCGCGGTGCTTGGCGAAGCCCTGCAGGATTGCCACGCTCCTCCATCACCACCACGCCATTGTGCTGCTGCTGGACGGAGTCTTCCTCAACCTCTCCCTCTCTCCTTACTGGATCAAGGCGTGGGAGACGTCACCGGGCATTGGCTGCGTGCGTATCGTACGTCGCGTGGTTGCCGGTTCTGGCGATCATGATGGGATGTGGCTCCTGCATGCTCTGCCGATGATGGGAGTTGGGGATAGGAAAAGCAGGCCGAGATTCGAGGAAAATGTGTGTAGAGAGAGAGGAGAGAGAGAGAGGGGAGGGGCTGACTTGGTTTGCCGGTTTGAGACACGCAAGAGTTGTACCGCTCCGGTAAACAGGCGTACCACCTTCCGTCTACACTAGGACCCGTTCCCACTTTTGACTGGGATGACCGCGTACGTCTGTGTGCGTGACCCCTCTGTGTAGTGTGTCACGGGCGCACTCTTCTTCTTTTTTTTGTATCACGGGTGCACATATGGATAAGCGTTTGTTTGCTTATCCATTTTCTCCTTTGAGCAAATGAGATGAGAAAATTGGAGTTAAAAAACCTCTGAAAAAGTAAGATTTACTAAATGCCAGAGATTATATAGTAGTATTAGATAAAAAAGAAATAAAAGTACGTATCTCGGAAACTAACCTAAGTTATTTGGCTCTTTCATTAAGCCTTCAAAGGTGCCTAACCTGTAGTGCCTACTATAGTTTTAGAAAGTTTACATGCATGATTCTTTTGTGCATTACTAGTTTTTGCATTACATTAACTGGACACCGTTTTCTTATGCAAAGAAGAAATGAAAGCCGAAGATTAGACAAAAAATATATTTAAAGTATGTATTCTAAAAACTAGCCTACATTATTTTGTTTTCCGTTAAAGGCTTCGAACACGGTTAATATGGAATACTTAGTGTGTTTTTTTTGAAAGTTTATGTTATTCTTTTTGCATCACACCAGTTTTTCTTTGTTAAAAGGACGTACAATGTGAAAAATATATTTCTTTGTAACAAAATCAGCAGAGAGGGACCCAGGTTTGTATTCTTGTTTTTCTTTACTTTCTTTTCTGAAAGAGGCATCACACCCCTCTAAAATAAACCAAAAAATACACCAATGTCCCTAGGGTCTGATTCTCTTCTTCCTCGAGAACAGGCTGATGGCGCGCCACCCCTGATGCCTCTCCATCGGCACAGCCAGCTCGTCATTGTAGATTGCGTGCGGCAAGCCATCAAGGCCTACATGACCAATGCTTTCGATAAAACAAACGTCGAAGCATTCGCCGCCGGAAGATCCACACATCCAAGATCACAACCTTTGAAAATAAGTTCTCACGCCTCATGATAACACCGGAGCCCTCACCAATGTGACGAAGAGGAATCCGAATGGCCAAATTGCAAAGGGGAGCTGCCATCACCGCCACACCAACAAACTTACAAATGGTGAGGACATGGACAAAACGTCCCAAATGACAGAGACAACTAAGGACGAAATGTAGTAGACGACCCATGCGACAAAGGACGAGGCATTCAATACAATGTAGGGCACCGACTTCTGCACCGTGAGAGCAAGGACCAGGCCGGCGGCTTCCTCGGTGAGAAGACGGAGGTGATAAGTACTCCCTCCGTCCAAAAACGGATGGAGTAGAAGGAATGCTAAAAAGAGTAATTCGTACATGAACTTGCACGGTGGGTACATAGTCATACGACAACTTAGGAAAGACACAAGTTGATCATGTAACTTGATGTTCGGGAACACTTGGGCAGATTTCCGTCGCTCCTGTTTTGTTGATTCCACCTACATGGCATGCCACCGTGGTAGCAAGTCCCACATGTTTGTGGGGGAGAGAAAGAGATAGAAAATAAAATGGTGTGCCACACGGATTGGACACGCGCGGGCTAATCAACCCAACCGAAGAATGTTGTCACCGTATATAGAGATGGATTATTTTCTACTCCCTCCGTACAGAATTACTCATGAAATGGATGTGTCTATAACTAAAATATGTCTAGATACATCCATTTCTCCAACAAATATTTCCGGACGGAGGTCCTTTCCACAATACATGTGCAAATACACTTGTTAGTGGGCGTGATTTTTTTTCCATCCGATCAAAAAATGGATTGTATCCCACTACCAGAAAGGTAACAGAACGAAAGAAAGAAGAAAGCATCCAAGTTGCAACAAACCAACAAACTCAAACGCTGCATAAGTTTTGCTGTGTGTAGATATAAGTCTATCGCGTCGAGTGGTACGCCACAATGTGAGTCGCTAGGTGAGCAGCGTCGTTGATGGGGAGGAGGACATGCTCGATAAGATGCTCTGTGCTTTCATGCAAGAGGGTCTTCGTCTCCCCTGCTGGGGAGGTCACCGGGGAGCGGTTGATAACATCGTCCTTAAGTAATGAACATAGCTTGTTCCCCTTCTTCAGGAATTTCCTCTTGTATTTTTCGAATAGTTTCTTCTGCATTAGAAGTTTGCTCTCCCAATTATTGTTGCATTAAGTGAACATTAGGAATGAGCTTGCATGTATGACCATGCATCCACTTGTCTCCATACCTCCAACATTCTCCTACTTTCCCGAGTTTCTGAAATGTGCCAGTAGTGCTTTCGGTTTGTTTGACAGGTATACTCTATTGTATATGTGTTGTTGTGTTACTATTTTTGATCTAGAAACTTCCATTGTTCTTTTGATAATAATTGACATAAGGACCGATTTGCTTCTTAGGGATTGCACTAACTATAGGTTAGTTAGGTTCCACTTCCTTGGCTAGACAATAAGCACCAGTCAGTGATTGTGGCCTTAATGGTCTAACCTGGAATTTAATTCCCCCCCTTAAATCATTCACATAACACCTGACAAACTACAATTCTCCCAGCTCAGCATTTTCTTCCAGCACATCTTCCATTAGCCCTTCAAAGGTTTCAGTTAAGTCATAAGAGCCTTGCTCTGAAAATATCCTCACCATCTCAACTCCAAACTATTTCAAGGAGAGTTGTTTCTTCGATTTCCCATGTCTTCTCAATCATATATCAGCTTCATCAGTGACATACATTTGAGCAAGAGATACATTTAACTCCTCAGGTGCAACAAACATCCAAAAATATTTATTACATTGCCTTATCTAGCCTACTAGATATTCCACAGAAAATATAGTTTGGGACTTTTAGTTAAGGATTTCATGAACCGTGCTTGCACCTCTCGTACATATGTTCTACAGTACCATTGCCATAGTTGCATGTCTTTGTTCTATTGATAAAATTGATTGAATGCAGGAGTGTGTACATTGTTTCTTGCAGTAACTAGGTTTCCTGCCACACTATTAGTGTCCTGTCTCACTTGGATGGGAAACCCAGGAGGCGTTGTTGCCCTGTTAGTTCTAATAGGTGGCCAATTCTGCACTTCTAAGTTCTCCAATTGCTTAGACGTTTCGTTCTCTGCTGCTAATTGCTTCCTCAACCGATTCACTCTTTCAACTTTTTCATGTGTTTGCTCATGATGCAAGGTAGGAGATCTGAGCACTTGAGTCGAACTGGAAGGGTTATCACTTTGAGGCATGTTCTACATTGTTTTCACCAATGTGTGAAGAACAGAATTGATAGCTGAAAGTTGCTTACTAAAGTCCAAAAGTACTTTCTCTACATACCCAACTTGTAATGAAATTCCTCCCTGCTTGGAACTTATCGACTGTGCTTCCTCTTTGTAATTTAGACACCTGAGTTTGCATTTGGGCACTATCTTTTAGCAGAACACCAAAATCATCGCGCAAGGATAGAACCTCTTGAAGATCCACCTCATCGATTGCTTTTGCGCGTCCCATCCCCTTGATCTGAGGTGTAGGTTAGGAATTTTACCACTAGGAATCACCTAGCAACCATCCCTAAACCTCTGATCCTGCCGCCATCGAGATCCATGCCTCCCTGGCACACGGATCAGTGCCTGAACGTGGGATTTTACTGCTCGAGCAGAGTACTCGAACAACCACCTCTGCTCTACTGATCCATGCCCGAACTCTCACCGACTCGAGCGCCTCCACACCGCCACCCCGAACCTCAACCCCTCCGTCGACGCCGCCCGATACACCTGTTGGGTTTCGTAGTAATTTCAAAAATTTTCCTACGCACACGCAAGATCAGGTGATGCATAGCAACGAGGGGAGAGTATTGTCCACGTACCCAACGCAGACCGACTGCGGAAGCGATGACACGACGTAGAGGAAGTAGTCGTATGTCTTCTCGATCCAACCGATCAAGCACCGAAACTACGGCACCTCCGAGTTCGAGCACACGTTCAGCTCGATGACGATCCCCGGACTCCGATCCAGCAAAGTGTCGGGGAAGAGTTTCGTCAGCACGACGGCGTGGTGACGATCTTGATGAACTACAGCAGCAGGGCTTCGCCTAAACTCCGCTACAGTATTATCGAGGAATATGGTGGCAGGGGGCACCGCACACGGCTAAAGAATAGATCACGTGGATCAACTTGTGTCAACTTGTATGTTTTGGGGTGCCTCTACCTCAGTATATAAAGGAGCCAAGGGGGGAGAGGGGCGCCGGCCAAGGAGGAGGGCGCAGGAGGAGTCCTACTCCTACCGGGAGTAGGACTCCCCCCCAATCCTATTCCAACTAGGATTCCCAAGGGGGAAAGAGGGAGAGGGGTGGCCGGCCACCTCTCCTAGTCCTAATAGGACTAGGGGAAGGTGGGAGGCGCGCAGCCCCCTTGGGCTGCCCCTTTCTCCTTTCCACTAAGGCCCATGATGGCCCATATGGCTCCCGGGGGGTTCCGGTAACCTCCCGGTAACCCGGTAAAATCCCGATTTCACCCGGAACACTTCCGATGTCCAAACATAGGCTTCCAATATATTAATCTTTATGTCTCGACCATTTCGAGACTCCTCGTCATGTCCGTGATCACATCCGGGACTCCGAACAACCTTCGGTACATCAAAATGCATAAACTCATAATATAACTGTCATCGTAACCTTAAGCGTGCGGACCCTACGGGTTCGAGAACAATGTAGACATGACCGAGACACGTCTCCGGTCAATAACCAATAGCGGGACCTGGATGCCCATATTGGCTCCTACATATTCTACAAAGATCTTTATCGGTCAGACCGCATAACAACACACGTTGTTCCCTTTGTCATCGGTATGTTACTTGCCCGAGATTCGATCGTCGGTATCCAATACCTAGTTCAATCTCGTTACCGGCAAGTCTCTTTACTCGTTCCGTAATACATCATCTCACAACTAACATATTAGTTGTAATGCTTGCAAGGCTTATGTGATGTGTATTACCGAGAGGGCCCAGAGATACCTCTCCGACAATCGGAGTGACAAATCCTAATCTCGAAATACGCCAACCCAACATCGACCATTGGAGACACCTGTAGTACTCCTTTATAATCACCCAGTTACGTTGTGACGTTTGGTAGTACCCAAAGTGTTCCTCCGGTAAACGGGAGTTGCATAATCTCATAGTCATAGGAACATGTATAAGTCATGAAGAAAGCAATAGCAACATACTAAACGATCGTGTGCTAAGCTAATGGAATGGGTCATGTCAATCAGATCATTCAACTAATGATGTGACCTCGTTAATCAAATAACAACTCATTGTTCATGGTTAGGAAACATAACCATCTTTGATTAACGAGCTAGTCAAGTAGAGGCATACTAGTGACACTTTGTTTGTCTATGTATTCACACATGTATTATGTTTCCGGTTAATACAATTCTAGCATGAATAATAAACATTTATCATGAAATAAGGAAATAAATAATAACTTTATTATTGCCTCTAGGGCATATTTCCTTCAGTCTCCCACTTGCACTAGAGTCAATAATCTAGTTCACATCGTCATGTGATTTAATAGCAATAGTTCACATCACCATGTGATTAACACCCATAGTTCACATCGATATGTGATCAACACCCAAAGGGTTTACTAGAGTCAGTAATCTAGTTCACATCGCTATGTGATTAACACCCAAAGAGTACTAAGGTGTGATCATGTTTTGCTTGTGAGATAATTTTAGTCAACGGGTCTGTCACATACAGATCTGTAAGTATTTTGCGAATTTCTATGTCAACAATGCTCTGCACGGAGCTATTCTAGCTAATTGCTCCCACTTTCAATATGTATCCAGATTGAGACTTAGAATCATCTGGATCAGTGTCAAAAACTTGCATCGACGTAACCCTTTACGAAGAACCTTTTTGTCACGTCCATAATCGAGAAACATATCCTTATTCCACTAAGGATAATTTTGACCGCTGTCCAGTGATCTACTCCTAGATCACTATTGTACTCCCTTGCCAAACTCAGTGGTAGGGCATACAATAGATCTGGTATACAGCATGGCATATTTTATAGAACCTAAGACTGAGGCATAGGGAATGACTTTCATTCTCTTTCTATCTTCTGTTGTGGTCAGGCTTTGAGTTTTACTCAACTTCACACCTTGTAACACAGGCAAGAAACCTTTTTCTTTGACTGTTCCATTTTGAACTACTTCAAAATCTTGTCAAGGTATGTACTCATTGAAAACTTATCAAGTGTCTTGATCTATCTCTATAGATCTTGATACTTAATATGTAAGCAGCTTCACCGAGGTCTTTCTTTGAAAAACTCCTTTCAAACACTCCTTTATGCTTTGCAGAATAATTCTACATTATTTCCGATCAACAATATGTCATTCACATATACTTATCAGAAATGTTGTAGTGCTCCCACTCACTTTCTTGTAAATACAGGCTTCACCGCAAGTCTGTATAAAACCATATGCTTTGATCAACTCATCAAAGCGTATATTCCAACTCCAAGATGCTTGCACCAGTCCACAGATGGATCGCTGGAGCTTGCATATTTTGTTAGCACCTTTAGGATTGACAAAACCTTCTGGTTGTATCATATACAACTCTTCTTTAATAAATCCATTAAGGAATGCAGTTTTGTTCATCCATTTGCCGGATTTCATAAAATGCGGCAATTGCTAACATGATTCCGACAGACTTAAGCATAGATACGAGTGAGAAACTCTCATCGTAGTCAACACCTTGAACTTGCCGAAAACCTTTTTGCGACAAGTCGAGCTTTGTAGACAGTAACATTACCATCAGCGTCAGTCTTCTTCTTAAAGATCCATTTATTCTCAATTGCTTGCCGATCATCGGGCAAGTCAACCAAAGTCCATACTTTGTTCTCATACATGGATCCCATCTCAGATTTCATGGCTTCAAGCCACTTTGCGGAATCTGGGCTCACCATCGCTTCTTCATAGTTCGTAGGTTCATCATGATCTAGTAGCATGACTTCCAGAAAAGGATTATCGTACCACTCTGGCGCGGATCTTACTCTGGTTGATCTACAGGGTTTAGTAGTATCTTGTTCTGAAGTTTCATGATCATCATCATTGGCTTCCTCACTAACTGGTGTAGGTGTCACAGAAACAGTTTTCTGTGATGAACTACTTTCCAGTAAGGGAGCAGGTACAGTTACCTCGTCAAGTTCTACTTTCCTCCCACTCACTTCTTTCGAGAGAAACTCCTTCTCTAGAAATGATCCATTCTTAGCAACGAATGTCTTGCCTTCGGATCTGTGATAGAAGGTGTACCCAACAGTTTCCTTTGGGTATCATATGAAGACATATTTCTCCGATTTGGGTTCGAGCTTATCAGGTTGAAGCTTTTTGACATAAGCATCGCAGCCCCAAACTTTAAGAAACAACAACTTTGGTTTCTTGCCAAACCACAGTTCATAAGGCGTCGTCTCAACGGATTTTGATGGTGCCCTATTTAACGTGAATGCAGCTGTCTTTAATGCATAACCCCAAAACAATAGTGGTAAATCGGTAAGAAACATCATAGGTTGCACCATATCCAATAAAGTACAATTATGACGTTCGGACACACCATAGTGGTGTTCCAGGTGGCATGAGTAGTGAAACTATTTCACATTGTTTTTTAACTGAAGGCCAAACTCGTAACTCAAATACTCTTCTCTACGATCAGATCGTAGAAACTTTATTTTCTTGTTATGATGATTTTTTCACTTCACTCTGAAATTCTTTGATCTTTTCAAATGTTTCAGACTTGTGTTTCATTAAGTAGATATACTCATATCTGCTCAAATCATCTGTGAAGATCAGAAAATAATGATACTTGCCACGAGCATCAACACTCATTGGATTGCATACATCGGTATGTATTATTTCCAATAAGTCAGTAGCACGTTCCATTGTTCTGGAGAACGGAGTTTTAGTCATCTTGCCCAAAAGGCACGGTTCGCAAGCATCAAATGATTCATAACCAAGTGATTCCGAAAATCCATCTTTATGGAGTATCTTCATGCGCTTTACACCGATATGACCCAAACGGCAGTGCCACAAATAAGTTGCACTATCATTATTAACTTTGCATCTTTTGGTTTCAGTATTATGAATATGTGTATCACTACGATCGAGATCCAATGAACCATTTTTCATTGGGTGTGTAACCATATAAGGTTTTATTCATGTAAACAGAACAACAATTTATTCTCTTACTTAAATGAATAACTGTATTGCAATAAACATGATCAAATCATATTCATGCTCAACGCCAACACCAAATAACACTTATTTAGTTTCAACACTAATCCCGAAAGTATAGGGAGTGTGCGATGATGATCATATTAATCTTGGAACTACTTCCAACACTCATCGTCACTTTCCCTTCAACTAGTCTTTGTTTATTCTGCAACTCCCGTTTCGAGTTACTAATCTTAGCAACTGAACTAGTACATAATACTAAGGGGTTTGCTATAAACACTAGTAAAGTACACATCAATAACATGTATATCAAATATACTTATGTTCACTTTGCCATCCTTCTTATCCGCCAATCACTTGGGGTAGTTCCGCTTCCAGTGACCAATCCCTTTGTAGTAGAAGCACTTAGTCTCAGGCTTAGGACCAGACTTGGGCTTCTTCACTTGAGCAGCAACTCGCTTGCCGTTCTTCTTGAAGTTCCCCTTCTTCCCTTTGCCCTTTTCTTGAAACTAGTGGTCTTGTCTACCATCAACACTTGATGTTTTTCTTGATTTCTACCTTCGTCGATTTTAGCATCACGAAGAGCTCGGGAATTGTTTACGTCATCCCTTGCATTATAGTTCATCACGAAGTTCTACTAACTTGGTGGTGGTGACTAGAGAATTCTGTCAATCACTATCTTATCTGGAAGATTATCTCCCACTTGATTCAAGCGATTGAAGTACCCAGACAATCTAAGTACATGCTCACTAGTTGAGCGATTCTCCTCCTTCTTTTAGCTATAGAACTTGTTGGAGACTTCATATCTCTCAACTCGGGTATTTGCTTGAAATATTAACTTCAACTCCAGGAACATCTCATATGGTCCATGACGTTCAAAACGTCTTTGAAGTCCCGATTCTAAGCTGTTTAAGCATGGTGCACTAAACTATCAAGTAGTCATCATATTGAGCCAGCCAAACGTTCATAACGTCTGCATCTGCTCCTGCAATAGGTCTGTCACCTAGCGGTGCATCAAGGACATAATTCTTCTGTGCAGCAATGAGGATAAACCTCAGATCACGGATCCAATCCGCATCATTGCTACTAACATTTTTCAACACAATTTTTCTCTAGGAACATATCAAAATAAACACAGGGAAGCAACAACGCGAGCTATTGATCTACAACATAATTTGCAAAATACTATCAGGACTAAGTTCATGATAAATTTAAGTTCAATTAATCATATTACTTAAGAACTCCCACTTAGATAGACATCCCTCTAATCTTCTAAGTGATTACGTGATCCAAATCAACTAAACCATGACCGATCATCATGTGAGATGGAGTAGTTTTCAATGGTGAACATCGTTTATGTTGATCATATCTACTATATGATTCACGCTCGACCTTTCGGTCTCCGTGTTCCGAGGCCATATCTGCATATGCTAGGCTCGTCAAGTTTAACCTGAGTATTCTGCGTGTGCAAAAACTGGCTTGCACCCGTTGTAGATGGACGTAGAGCTTATCACACCCGATCATCACGTGGTGTCTGGGCACGACGAACTTTGGCAACGGTGCATACTCAGGGAGAACACTTCTTGATAATTTAGTGAGAGATCATCTTATAATGCTACCGTCAATCAAAGCAAGATAAGATGCATAAAAAGATAAACATCACATGCAATCAATATAAGTGATATGATATGGCCATCATCATCTTGTGCTTGTGATCTCCATCTCCGAAGCACCGTCATGATCACCATCGTCACCGGCGCGACACCTTGATCTCCATCGTAGCATCGTTGTCGTCTTGCCAATCTTATGCTTTCACGACTATCACTACCGTTTAGTAATAAAGTAAAGCATTACATCGCGATTGCATTGCATACAATAAAGCGACAACCATATGGCTCCTGCCAGTTGCCGATAACTTGGTTACAAAACATGATCATCTCATACAATAAAATTCAGCATCATGCCTTGACCATATCACATCACAACATGCCCTGCAAAAACAAGTTAGACGTCCTCTACTTTGTTGTTGCATGTTTTACGTGGCTGCTACGGGCTTAAGTAAGAACCAACCTCACCTACGCATCAAAACCACAACGATAGTTTGTCAAATAGACTCCGTTTTAACCTTCGCAAGGACCGGGCGTAGCCATACTTGGTTCAACTAAAGTTGGAGAGACAGTCGCCCGCAAGCCATCTCTGTGCAAAGCACGTCGAGGGAACCGGTCTCGCGTAAGCGTACGCGTAAGGTTGGTCTGGGTCGTCTCGTCCAACAATACCGCCGAACCAAAGTATGACATGCTGGTAGGCAGTATGACTTGTATCGTCCACAACTCACTTGTGTTCTACTCGTGCATATAACATCAACATCAATAACCTAGGCTCGGATGCCACTGTTGGGTTTCGTAGTAATTTCAAAAAATTTCCTACGCACACGCAAGATCATGTGATGCATAGCAACGAGGGGAGAGTATTGTCCACGTACCCAACGCAGACCGACTGCGAAAGCGATGACACGACGTAGAGGAAGTAGTCGTACGTCTTCTCGATCCAACCGATCAAGCACCGAAACTACGGCACCTCCGAGTTCGAGCACACGTTCAGCTCGATGACGATCCCCGGACTCCGATCCAGCAAAGTGTCAGGGAAGAGTTTCGTCAGCACGACGGCGTGGTGACGATCTTGATGAACTACAGCAGCAGGGCTTCGCCTAAACTCCGCTACAGTATTATCGAGGAATATGGTGGCAGGGGGCACCGCACACGGCTAAGGAATAGATCACGTGGATCAACTTGTGTCAACTTGTATGTTTTGGGGTGCCTCTACCTCAGTATATAAAGGAGCCAAGGGGGGAGAGGGGCGCCGGCCAAGGAGGAGGGCGCAGGAGGAGTCCTACTCCTACCGGGAGTAGGACCCCCCCCCCAATCCTATTCCAACTAGGATTCCCAAGGGGGAAAGAGGGAGAGGGGTGGCCGGCCACCTCTCCTAGTCCTAATAGGACTAGGGGAAGGGGGGAGGCGCGCAGCCCCCTTGGGCTGCCCCTTTCTCCTTTCCACTAAGGCCCATGATGGCCCATATGGCTCCCGGGGGGTTCCGGTAACCTTCCGGTAACCCGGTAAAATCCCGATTTCACCCGGAACACTTCCGATGTCCAAACATAGGCTTCCAATATATCAATCTTTATGTCTCGACCATTTCGAGACTCCTCGTCATGTCCGTGATCACATCCGGGACTCCGAACAACCTTCGGTACATCAAAATGCATAAACTCATAATATAACTGTCATCGTAACCTTAAGCGTGCGGACCCTACGGGTTCGAGAACAATGTAGACATGACCGAGACACATCTCTGGTCAATAACCAATAGCGGGACCTGGATGCCCATATTGGCTCCTACATATTCTACGAAGATCTTTATCGGTCAGACCGCATAACAACATACGTTGTTCCCTTTGTCATCGGTATGTTACTTGCCCGAGATTCGATCGTCGGTATCCAATACCTAGTTCAATCTCGTTACCGGCAAGTCTCTTTACTCGTTCCGTAATACATCATCTCACAACTAACATATTAGTTGTAATGCTTGCAAGGCTTATGTGATGTGTATTACAGAGAGGGCCCAGAGATACCTCTCCGACAATCGGAGTGACAAATCCTAATCTCGAAATACGCCAACCCAACATCGACCATTGGAGACACCTGTAGTACTCCTTTATAATCACCCAGTTACGTTGTGACGTTTGGTAGTACCCAAAGTGTTCCTCCGGTAAACGGGAGTTGCATAATCTCATAGTCATAGGAACATGTATAAGTCATGAAGAAAGCAATAGCAACATACTAAACGATCGTGTGCTAAGCTAATGGAATGGGTCATGTCAATCAGATCATTCAACTAATGATGTGACCTCGTTAATCAAATAACAACTCATTGTTCATGGTTAGGAAACATAACCATCTTTGATTAACGAGCTAGTCAAGTAGAGGCATACTAGTGACACTTTGTTTGTCTATGTATTCACACATGTATTATGTTTCCGGTTAATACAATTCTAGCATGAATAATAAACATTTATCATGAAATAAGGAAATAAATAATAACTTTATTATTGCCTCTAGGGCATATTTCCTTCAACACCACCTTCGCGCCGCTCATGAAGAAGTGTGGGAAAAGGGGTGTGAATCACTGATTTGACAAATTTTTTCTCACCAAGAAACGCCTCAGCCAAGGATTGATGGCTCATGATACCAATTTGTCAGGACCCAAAACATATTTGAGGAGATGAACTATAAATTTACGAATAATTTGGCAACTATTGATCGGATCTGAACTATTATTTCTATAGTGCGAAGAGTGCAGGGTTTATGTGTTAGCCATGGCATGTACCAATTGGGGAATTCAACAA
Source organism: Triticum aestivum (assembly GCF_018294505.1). Taxonomy (NCBI): domain Eukaryota; kingdom Viridiplantae; phylum Streptophyta; class Magnoliopsida; order Poales; family Poaceae; genus Triticum; species Triticum aestivum. The sequence continues at coordinate 14,049,033 of NC_057798.1, forward strand.
TGAACCTCTCGAGCCACATCTCGGCTGGTTATAGGCTGGAAAACAATAGCGAGCGTACAATAGTGAAAGGTAGAAATGCTTCAACGACAACGGTAAAGTAAACCATGCGATGGCGACTAGTCGTCTGAGTAAGGAGCCATCACAACCGTCCATTCCTCTGAATCGGTATTGCCAGATCTGCTACACCCCTTCTTTGAATGAACAATGGTGTTAACTGAATGTCCGATAGTCTAAGCCTGACATTGCGCCCTCCCTTGAGAAATGACGTGTCCTCATGGCGCTTGTTGATTTGCACGCCAGATTTGAGTTGTTGTCTTGAAGAACTTTGGAAATATGTACTTGATAAATTTCGCGTCTTCCCATGTTGCCTCTCCAGGTGACAAATCCTCCCACTGGATGTACCACTATACACAGGCAAGTTATTTCTAGGAACTTGCCTCACTTGTAAGACTAAAGCATGACCTGTTTTGATAGTTCGATCAGAAGTGACCATGGGTAAATTTGGGCTAGGTATGGATTTGCTGCCAATGTGCTTCTTTAGTTGACTCACATGAAAAACATGGTGGATTTTCACATGGTCACGAAATTGAAGTTTGTGAGCCATCTTGCCAATCTTCTGGATGATCAAGAATGGTCCATAATATTTGTTTTGTAAATTTCATAGCTCCTCTGAATCCGAAAGCTGCTAGCCTATATGGTTCCATTTTAAGATACACCATGTCTCCAACCTCAAACACTTTTTCACTTCTCTTGAGATCTACATATCTTTTCATTCGGTTCTAGGCTTGTTGTAAGTTGTCTTTCAGTTGTTCCAACATGTGTTGTTTAACATACAAGAAGATGTGAGTTTCTTCATCCTCAGGTTCCGGAATAGCTAGCTCAGAGATCAAGGGTGGAGGAAAACCATAAATAGCTTGAAAGGGAGACATTTTCAGGGTAGTATGATATGTAGTATTATACCAAAACTCTACCAAAGAAAGCCAAGAACACCATTTCTTGGGTTCATTGGTTGTCATGCGCCTAAGATAAGTTTCCACACATTGGTTTACCCTCTCAATTTGACCATCAGTTTGAGGATGGCAGGAATAATGTACCTCAGTTCACTTTTCAAACTATCAAAAATATCCTTCCACAATTTACTAGTGAAAATTCCGTCTATGTGTGAAATAATGAGCTTAGGAGGGCCATGCAGACTGATAATGTTGTCCACAAAGGCCCGTGCGACACCAAGGACAGTGTATAGGTGTGCGAGTGGTATAAAATGAGCATGCCTAGTAAATCTGTCCACTACCACCAATATTACTTCATTGCCTTGAGATTGTGGAAGTCCCTCTATGAAATCCATAGAAATATGTTGTCATGCCATGTCAACTATTGGGAGTGGATCTAACAGGCCAGGTTGCACACAATTTTCATGCTTAGATCTCTGGTAGATGCGACAAGCTGCAATGAAAGACTCCACATCTGATTTAAGACCTAGCCAATAGAAAATACCTTTTCACTCTCTAATAAGTAGCTCTTGTGCCAGAATGACCTCCAATGGGGGAGTTGTGCAGTTATCATTCTTGTTTTTAAATCAAATAAACCACCCTCCAGAATTTTCCCTTTATATCTAATTATGCCAACTGTAAGGTTGTAATCAAACATAGTGTTGTCCTATTTCAACAGGAATTGTTCGAAAACTTGTTTGGTCACCGGGTCCTTATGATAATTGCCTACTAGTTCAAAAGCCCAAACTAGAGTAGCAACATAAATTGTCATACGGGATGGCAATAATCTTGATAAAGCATCTGCAACTTTGTTGTCCACCCCTTTTTGTACTATATTTTAAAGCTGAACTCAAGTAGTTTCACCATCAATTTATGTTGAACACCCTCTGTTATTTTCTGATCAGTAATGAATTTAAGAGCACTAGTACAGAACCGGCCTTTAGTGCCGGTTCGTGACGGGCTTTAGTGCCGGTTCTCCAACTGGCACTAAAGAGTGGGGACTAAAGGTCCCCTCCCTTTAGTACCGGTTCGTCATGAACCGGCGCTAAAGTGCCACCACGTGGCACGAGCCAGGCCCGTTTGCGTGTAGGGCATTAGTACCGGTTGGTAACACCAACCGGTACTAAATGTTTTTTTTTAATTTTTCTTTAATTTTGTGTTTTCAATTTAATTTAGTGATTGTTTTACATTATAATGAGTTGTTAAATCATTAGGTGAAAGTACCGCGGATTAGTTTTGACTGGATGGATATCTCTAGCTAGCTAGCTACTAGCTAGCTAGCTACCTAGCAAAGTGATCAAGTATATGCCATATCCATATTATACTTGATCAACTACAGTGATCTGCGGTTTCTTTCATTAAATGATATAATAATTAACTAGCTGATCACCACCAGCACTAGCTACTAGCTTAAAGAAGAAACATTCACTTGTACCAGAAGCAAAAATATCATCGAGTTCAACATGATTGTCATGATATTATAAGCGTTCATATATAACACCACAAAAGCAAATCACTTAAGTTCAGAACGAAGAACACGGACATGAAAGGACAAGTACTAATTAAGAGCAGCATGAAACTAGCTAAATCACTCCTGCTAGCTACCCTCTCTCTGGTAAAATAGCATAGAACATGTATAGCTCTCTTGATTGATCATACTGGAGCATGCCGATGAACCTGTCTCCTAATCGTGGGCTGCACTTCTCATTGCTGCCCCCTAGTACTTCTCTGCGATCATTAACAATTTTCCTCCAATCTTTCACTATTAAGCATTCATCGCTTCTAGAAAATCCTGAATGCATTCATGTGCAATGCAGGATATCTTGGCCGTAAGCTAACAATTGACATATGACCTTTAGTCTCGATCCCCTGAGGCACAACTGTCATCGGGAGTCCCTGTTGAAGAACATCGTATAGTACTTAATTAATATACTTAGGAATGAAAGTTTAGCAAAAAAAATTATGTATGCAAAAATGCACTGAGGACAAATAGTAAATATCTTACCATCATTCCTAAATAGATGTGACCGTAGTTCAATACCATCACTATTGGTCGCACGTTTTGAGTACTAACATTTCTAAGTGCAGGAAGAAAATGGGACAGTAGTAGGTCATGTCTACCAAGCGCCGGACATGTTTGGTTGAGTGGAGATAAGCTGTCAATAGAAATTAGTTATCAGTTATTTTTGAATAAGCAATATCAAAGACAAAAATATAGTTCAGAAGAACTCACATAATGGTAGAACTGGAGGCGTCTGCACATCGACCCATATGTCTCTATTACCTTCAATATCATCTTCCGAACGAATATCAAAGGTGATAACCATACCAGGCGCAAATGCATAAGCCTTGCATAGTGCTTGCCAAGTTTTGCATTCAAAAAAGGTGTACGTGTGTTCATTGTATACTTTGACATTGAAAGTATAACCATCATGCTCAGTTTTCAGGTAAACTCTCTTTACCTCCATAGTTTTCATATCTTTGAAACCTATCTTATCAAAGACAAAAATTCTTGCATGACAGGGGATGCGCTAGTAGAATAGTGAAGATTAAAAATTATAAGTCAGGCAAATAAAGCATATATAAGTCATGCTTAATTACGAAAACAGACTTGTCGTTGTGACTTACTGTATCGAATTCGAAAGTCTCATCCAGCTTGATGCTGAATCGCCTACCATCAACAAGGAAATTTCTGTCGCACTGGCCGCGCTGGTCTTCACAGTATTCGCACATAATGAAATTTTTTCCGTCGTCAGATGACATTTCCTATGTTCATATTAGGCGAAACATTAAACACTTACTAATTCAATTAATTCAACTACTTTTATTAATTCAACTAAGCATTTACTAAAAATAAACTAGTTATATTAATTCAACTAGTTCAACTAAGCATTTACTAAAAATGAACTAGTCTATATATTAATTCAACTAGTTCAGCTAAACATTTACTAAAAATAAACTAGTTATATTAATTCAATTAGTTCAACTAAGTATTTACTAAAAA
>NC_057798.1:14053993-14054827 GCF_018294505.1 Triticum aestivum
ACGACGACGACGGGCGGCGGGGGCGGCGAGGGCGACGGCACGGCGGCGCGGCGGCGGCGGCGTCGTCGAGATCGAGACTCGCGCACGCGAGAAGTGGAACAAACTGGCGACGATAACTGAATTTTCGTAAGTGCCATATATATAGGAGGGGTCTTTAGTACCGGTTGGAGCCACCAACCGGTACTAAAGGCCAGTTTTGGCCAGCCCAAGCGGCGGGAAACGAGGACCTTTAGTACCGGTTGGTGGCTCCAACCGATACTAAAGGGCAACATATTAGTACCGGTTGTAGCCACCAACCGGTACTAATGGCCGTGCGCTGCCACCCGCGGCGCGCTATGTTTAGTCCCACCTCGCCGAGCGAAGGGCAGCCGCACTGGTTTATAAACCCAGCCGCGGCTGCCTTTTCGAACTCCTCTATATAGCAGGCTTCTGGGCCTAACTAGAGCGCGTTGTCCTGTGAGCTTGCTGGCCCTTCTGGGCCTGCATTTGCACACCCTAGGTCTGGCAGGCCCACCGGGCAGCGCCCCAACATTTTTTATAGTTTTTTTCTTTTCTGCATTATTTATTTTCTTTTATTTGGTTTTGAGTAAATTTTTTATATAGTTATTTCTTTTCTGCTTTATTTTTTTCTTCTATTTCTTTTTGACTAGTTTTTTTTGCTGTATTTAGTTTATTTGTGAATATTTTTGCTTTATATAATATATTTTTTCTGCATTATTTATTTTCTTCTATTTATTTTTGAGTAATTTTTTTATATAGTTATTTCTTTTCTACTTTATTTTTTTCTTCTATTTATTTCTGAGTAGTTGTTTTTGCTGTATTTAGTTTATTTGT
>NC_057798.1:14055443-14095618 GCF_018294505.1 Triticum aestivum
CTTCCTCCTCCTCTTCTTCTTCTTCCTCCTCTTCTTCCTGGGCTTCTTCCTCTTCTTCTTCTTCCTCTTCCTCCGCAAGGGCGCGGCCGCCGATGTCGTCCAGGAGGCGTTGCCGACCTGCGGGTGCCACATCGAGCGCTACCGCCACCACGACCACCACGCGGTTCCGCGACGACGACGCCCTGTACGGGTCGGCGACGGCGAGGGCACGTCCGCGGCCGGCGCCGAGGAGGCCGTGCGGACGTGCGGGAGCTACACCGACACCCCGCCCCGAAGCCCTACTCCGGTCAGTGTGTCGACGGCCCTCGGCATCAAGGGCGGCCGCGGAGGGCGGGGCCAGAAGAACAAGCGCGACGAGTTGCGCGTGGAGGTGAGCCGCGGCGGAGTGCCCTCGGACGGCTTCGAAGAGTCGGTCGCGCGGTGCGGCTTCCGAAACCCGAGCCTGGTGCGGCCGCCACGGAGGGACTCGACGCGGTGCGCGCAGATGGGGGCCGTCGCGTCATACATCCCGGGACCCGGAGGGGTTCGCGGCCAGAGGGACACCCACGACTACGGCGGCACCTCGAGCCGGCCCCGCGCTGCAGAGTTCCACGCCCCCACCGCGGATCTGCCCGCAGAGGTATGGCTTTCTCCCTTGTCAATATGCACCTTCATACATCGGTGCTACCTCCTGTCATGTGTGTAGCCCGTAGTCGTGGAAGTGGTTGCTGTAACCATACTGCCAGGATCGTGCATTATTCCCTTGTTCATATTTGTTGCTGTGACACAACACTTCTAGATCTTGTGTGTGGTTCCCAGGTTGTATATATAAACTTTTCCTTGTTCTATTTCGAATGCACCTCTCTTCTGCATGTTTGAGAGTTGCGCCATGCATTGCATGAATTCTTTTCACATGCCATATGTTATTCACTTTCTGGTTCAGATCTATGACACTGGGAGTATCGAGGGGTCATCTGGATCTTTCACTGTGAAGTGTGAACAATGTCCAAGTGAATGTTGCTGGCTATGTCCTGCATACCGGTTCATTTAGTACATTTTGCTGGCTATGTCCTAAATATGGTTGTGGTGCCCTCTGCTCTGATAAATTAGATATTATTAAAACCTGCTGTCAGTTTGTTTGTTTTCTTAGAAACATTATGTCCTTAGCCATTATATGAAAGATGATGCCAATTGTACTTTGTAGCCATTTCCTGTTGAGCTGCTTTTTATTAGATTGTAACTAAGAATGTTGTTTCTTCATCAGAAAATTGGGTCCATCAATAATACATTAGATGCAGCTGCTATCCCAGCTGCAAGAAAAGCTGATCTAAAAGGCAATGTCTCAAAGTTGGAGGTCTGTAAATGCTACAGTTCATTTGCCATATCTTGTCAAAGAGAATATTTACGATATTTGGTATTCTATTGGTAGTTAAAATGAAAGCTGATTATAGCTGTTGCATATATCAGGATAAACTAAGGGAGGCGAAGAAGAAAACGAGCAAAGAAAATGTCCAAAAGGCTGTCAAGACTGCCATAGATGCTGCTCATGCTGATGTGGGTCTTGATACCACTGCTGTCCGGGAAGCAGTTGTCACACCCATGGACCGTTTCAAGGTCGGCACTCCAATCCATTTCTTTCTAGTAGTGTCCGCGCCATCTAAAAATAACTATAGATTGAGCATAATTAACTTACTCCAACAGTTTTATTTTATTTATGAATTTAAAATCAAATTTGTGCCAAATATTTGGATGTGCTGGTGACCTCTTGGGTTTGGCTTTTCCAGAGTCTGCCAATAATGATATTGTATGTTGTCTGAACTTCTGAAATCCTGGTTTTATTCTGAAATTCTCAATTTAACGATCGTGTTAGTTTTATCCTAAATTTCTCAATTTTACTATGCTCACTGCATGTACTTCTGAAATGCTATGGATTTTATATGTAACTTTCTTTAGATTTTCCTATATTGCACAACAAAGTTTGGCAATCAATTTCAGGCTGTGTCATTTATTCTGTTGTTTCTAAATGTGTTTGTGGGTGGATATCTACTGATCTGATGTACGGACATTGTTTTCTTTTGTGTATTTTATAGCTTTGGCTTTGTAGTACTCGTAAACCGATATTCTTTTCTGCATGTTTGAGAGTTGTGCCATGCATTGCATGAATTCTTTTCACATGCCATATGTTATTTCTGGATCAGATTTATGACACTGGGAGTATCAAGGGGCCATCTGGATCTTTTATTGTGAACAGTGTCCAAGTGAAGCCTGCTGGCTATGTCCTGCATACCGGTTCATTTCTGGAAGGGCCTGACTCCAAGGCATTGTCTGTTGGCGATGAAGTGAAATGCGAGGTAACATTCTTTACTGATTAATTCTTTGTAGTGAATGAGTTAACCTGTGAAATTTGCCAAATTACACTGCAGTTCTTCTATTACTTTATCAACATCCTGTTACATCCTGCTGAACTTTTCAAGTTTATATTGCTATCTTTCATGTATCGCTACCATTATTTGTACTTCCAGGATGCGTTTGTTCTGTCGGACACCTATGGCTATCCAATTGATTTGACTGAGGTTTGTTCTTCATGTTTACATCAGTAAATCTGATCAAATTAATTTGACAGTGCTATATTTTCATGTTTATGCTGTTGTTAAAGCTTTTTTTGTCTGTTTTTCTTGGTATCGTTGTTGTTTCCTATCTCATAGGTCATGGCAGTTGACTTCGGGCCATCTGTTGACATGGAGGGTTTTAATGTTTCTATGGAAGAAGCAAGGCAAAAGGCTAGGAATGCTCGCTACAAGGTTTTATTTCTTTCTTCTTAAATATAAAATTTAATTCCTCACTTGTGGTTGTTTATGCTATCCAAGTATTGTTCCTGCTTATCGCAAAAAAAGTATTATTCCTGCTCTTTGCTGTTTCATAATGTTCTAATTAACTAAACTTAGCATCTCTTATATGCCACGATGCTCAATTGATTGGGCAACTTTTGTCTGTTATGGTTGATATATCATATTTCTTCTGATTTTGTCATGTTGCCCCATATGGGGCAACATTAATTATGCTATTTTTAATGTATTTTTCATGTGGGGCCATTACGAAAGGAAGAAACCCCATCTGACATCAGCTTGATAGTTACCTCAGTTTGCGAGTTACTCCCTCCGTCCCACAATATAAGACCGTTTTCAAGCTAACATAGTTTAAAAAACGATCTTATATTATGGGATGGAGTAGATATTTTCTATAGTAGCTATTGAGCTGATGTCTGATCGGGTGTCCTCTTGTTGCAATGGCCCCACATGGCAGTAGATTTGTTAATTTTAACATAATCATGTTGGTTGATTTGTAAGTAAAATAGACGCACAATTTCTGTTTCAAAATTATTCTTTGATTGTAACCAGAACAAAAAATGATTAGTGCACCCTGGAGTGATTACCCTCTGGTTCGTTGAAACCTGATTGGTATTCTTTGTTGCTTGTTGTATGTCATCATAATAATCTACAGCACTCATAAATAAATGGTTGAAGTAATATTTTTTGTCATTACACCATTTCGAACACCACATTACGGTTGTATCCAATCTCACTCTGAGGAAAATTGTGTTGAGGGCTTCGAAGTTGTCCATACAATACATTGGCTTCAAAATTTCAGTCAAAATTTGACAAGTTCATACCGGTACATTGCACAACAAACATTACAATTTGCATTCAACAACCATGGATGTTTTCTCGTTTATTTGAAGTAGGTTATATATATGAACTTCTTTTCTTTTTAATGAACGATACGGAGCTCTCATGCATGTTCGAGAGTTGCGTCATGCATTGTATGAATCTCTTTTGACATGCCATATGATATTTCTGGATTAGATCTATGACACTGGGAGTATAGAGGGGCCATCTGGATCTTTTACTGTGAACAATGTCCAAGTGTTTGGTGGCTATGTCCTGCACATCGGTTCATTTCTGGAAGGGCCTGACTCCAAGGCATTGTCTGTTGGCGATGAAGTGAAATGCAAAGTAACATTCTTTACTAATTAATTTCTTTATACCGGTCATCAGTTAACCTGTTAAATATGCTAAATTACATTGAGATACTTCTATTACTCTTGGCAGGTTGATTACACACGGCGTACTCTCACTGCTCCAAACCACACATGTACCCATATGCCGAACTTTGCTCTAAGGGTATGTTTTCAAGCCTCTCAGATTTTACGGGGAGTGCTTTTCTGTACTCATGATGGTTTCGCTATTGCAAGTGTAGGAAGTACGTGGTGACCATATTGACCAAAAAGGTTCCATTGTTCTTCCAGAGAAGCTGAGATTTGATTTCTCCCATATTATAAAATAACTTCTAAATGGTTGTACGGCATAGAAAAATAGGAAGCTGTAACAAGCATATGTTCTGTACTTTAAGAACCACTAGAATACTAGATTTAGGTGACTAGCATGAAACATTGACCACAGCACTCCATCCTTGCAAGTGAAATACCTACACTGGTTGCATAAACACTCAAAAAGAATTGCTTGTAGTAGTGATGTAGTTGTTAGTAAGTATTTATGCTACAATCCTAATCATGTGCGTGTCCAATAATTAAGAACAGAATTGTAGTGATGTAGTTTTTCAGAGTTATTGTGCATTTTTTCTCTCTTTTCTAACTCTTTGTTTGTGTTGCAGGATGCAGACAAGAAGGGACTTGGTGCAACTAGTGTAGAATCTGGGCATATGGTAGAAGAGGTGGAGGGCATGGAAGAGGGCTATCTTGCTAAGATTGTTCAGGGTGATGGTGCCAAGGAGATTAAAGTTGAAGAGGTATATATTTACTGTCCAAAGAATGTATAATTTTTTTTCTTATTTCAAAGACGAGCATATTGTAGTTGTTGAACTTGCTAAATATCATCATATTAATGTTGTAAATTGTGGTTCAGCTGAGAGTCTAACTTAGTTTTTCAGAGTTATTGGCGGAGTGAGTAATATATCATCATATTTTAGTTTTTCAGAGTTATTGGCGGAGTGAGTAATGTATGTGCATATGTTTAAATTGAAAAAATGTAGCCATTCATATCACTTCCAAACATTCAGAATTTCTAAATCTTTCTATTTCCAGGAGCCATAGCACCATAATATTCTGAGTTCTCAACTAATTTACTTAATCTCTCCTGAGCTCATTTTGTACATGTGACTGAAAATTAGCTGTGATCTTTATATGGTTTAATTGAGAACTTATATATTTTGTGGCGAACTCGTATATGTTTAACAACTTATCTTTTGCTTCTCAGATATTTATGGATATCTGCGGATGTACTATTTCACTTCAGAAGAATTTGAGCAAAATGGACATAAACCAGTTAAGCGAGGCTGCTTTTGTTAGAGCGGGAATCAAACCATGTGACTTTTATTTCACTTATGCTGGAAATTTTTTGGAGCCAAACCATCCACTTTCATGCTATCAAATTCCAAGAGATTCAACAATCAAACTGAACACTCGTCTGCGAGGTGGCTGGTACGTGTTAAACTGAAATCCTAATTATCCATTCACCTTTCGTGATAAATGTGCCATGCTTTTTTTTCCGATAAAGGGCGCTTTTATTATCTCAAAATATAGCATCAAGCGATACAAAGCATTTAGAGTATCACCCGGCCTCTGCATAACTAGGATGCACACAGCCAAACATCAAAAATCTGACAAAAAAAAATGACAATTCGGCAAGAGTAGAGTCCTATAGACCGGCACTATGCCTATGTCAAAACGGTTGGTGGACCGATGCGGAGATTATGCTGCCATCCATGTTAGGTAAAAAACTCCATAGCCACCTGCTCCAATCGCGTACACACCGCCTTGAATAGCGATTGGTACTCCGCACGTTGTAGCATAGGCCACATACTAAGCGAGTGCGTACAACGGAAAATAACCTGCAAAGGAGAAGCATTTTTGTCATTAAAAACCAAATCGTTTCTACATAGCCAAAGCGATCATAGTAAGGCGTACGCTCCCACCCTTATTAGCGTTTTGAACCTATTTGAAATACCGTCCAACCAATGACCAAAAATATTGGCAACACTTGTGGGCGGATACAAATTTGACGCTATTTGGATGACTGACCACGTAGAACGCGCAAACTTGCATTGAAAAAAGAGGTGTTTGATTGTCTCGTTATGAGTACAAAAACAACACTTCTTACTTCCTGGCCAGTTGCGTCGTGCAAGGTTGTCTTTGGTTAGCACAACACCTCTACGAAGATACCACATGAATATTTTAACTTTTAGTGGAATCTTTGTCTTCCAGATTTTTTTGTTATTGCTCTCCGGTACCTCAGAATGCGTGAGCGCACGATACATAGAATCTACCGTGAAAGACCCCGATGTAGTAAGGTTCCAGCGAAACACATCACGGCCTTGCGTCAGGTTAATCAGATCCAGACGGGATAAGAGATTATGCCATGACATAAGTCGGGCGCCAACCAAATCCCGCCTGAACAAAATATTCGGCGAGGATGAGCTGAGCACCTGCGCAATAGTATTGTTCTTATCGCGAACAATGTTGTACAAGGCTGGATATTGTTCTCGGAGACTGGCATTGCCTAGCCAGATGTCTTCCCAAAAACGAATCTCCGACCCGTCCTTTATCGCGAAAGACCCAAAGCGAAAGAGTTGTTTTTTTGCCGCCATTAGGCCAGCCCAAAAGTGTGAGTCGCCAGGTTTCCAATATGCCTGAGACACCGCCTTTTGGCCTAGATACTTGTTGCGCAGTATGGTTTGCCAAACACCATCCTCAGTAAGAAGTTTGAACAACCATTTACTAAGTAGGGCCTCATTCTTGACCTGCAGGTCATGAATTCCAAAGCCACCTTGGTCTTTCGGCCTACAAATCACGCTCCATTTGGTCAGCCGGTATTTTTTCTTTTCACCATCTCCTTGCCAAAAGAATCTGGACCTAAAATAGTCCAATCTTTGCAAGACCCCTTTTGGGAGTTGGAAGAAAGAAAGCATATAGAGAATCATATTTGTGAGGACAGAGTTTATCAAAACCAGCCGTCCTCCAACTGAGAGCAACTTGCCTTTCCAACTGCTCAACCGTTTCTCTAGCCGCTCCTCTACATGCTTCCACTCCGCAATGGTGAGACGTCGATAATGAATTGGTATTCCCAGATATTTGATCGGGAATTGGCCAAGTGCGCAACCAAATAGGTCCGCGTAATTGGCCGCTACCTCGACGGCTTCTCCAAAGCAGAACACTTCGCTTTTATGGAAGTTAATTTTAAGACCTGACATTTGCTCAAATGCTGACAACAGGAGTTTCATGTTTCGAGCCTTGTCCAGGTCATGTTCCATAAAAAGTATTGTGTCATCAGCATATTGCAGAATAGAGAGGCCACCATCCACAAGGTGTGGCACTACCCTAGCAATTTGCCCATCCTGCTTGGCACGCTCAATTAGAATTGCCAACATGTCAGCCACAATGTTAAATAACATTGGGGACATGGGGTCACCCTGCCGTAGTCCTTTTTTTGTCTGGAAGTAATGACCTACATCATCATTGACTTTGATGGCCACGCTACCTCCAGTTACAAAATTTTGGATCCAATGGCACCATTTTTCAGAGAAACCTTTCATCCTTAGGGCCTGTTGGAGGAAAGACCATTTGACCTTGTCATAGGCTTTTTCAAAGTTAATTTTGAATACTACTCCACTTAGGTTTTTCCGATGCATCTCGTGGACGGTCTCATGCAGGATTACTACACCATCAAGTATATTCCTTCCTTGCATGAAAGCCGTTCGAGATGGTCGGACAACATGGTCCGCTACCGAGTTAAGCCGATTCATAGCCACTTTGGTGAAAATCTTGAAACTGACATTAAGGAGGCATATGGGTCTAAACTGCTGGATCCGTTCAGCCTCCTTAATCTTTGGCAACAAGACAATCTCGCCAAAATTAAGCCTAAATAGCTCAAGTCGGTCGGCATGAAGACAATTGAACAACTCCATAAGGTCAGCCTTGATGATATCCCAGAAATTCTGATAGAATTCTGCGGGGAAACCATCTGCGGCATGCTTTACAGCCTAGAGCCGGGGCTCCAAAAGCGTTTTGAGAGACATGGAGCATATGAGATGTTCGAAGAGCTGAAAATGGTTTTCCAAGCTCATGCCCGGGTCGAGAGATATGAAGTCTCCGACAAATTCTTCAGCTGTAAGATGGAGGAAAACAGTTCTGTCAGTGAGCACATACTCACTATGTCTGGGTTGCATAACCGCTTGACTCAGCTGGGAGTTAATCTCCCGGATGATGCGGTCATTGACAGAATCCTCCAGTCGCTTCCACCAAGCTACAAGAGCTTTGTGATGAACTTCAATGTGCAGGGGATGGAAAAGACCATTCCTGAAGTATTTGCTATGCTGAAATCAGCAGAGGTAGAAGTCAGGAAGGAACATCAAGTGTTGATGGTCAATAAAACCACTAAGTTCAAGAAAGGCAAGGGTAAAAAGAACTTCAAGAAGGACGGCAAGGAGGTTGCCGCGCCCGGCAAGCAAGCTGCCGGGAAGAAGCCAAAGAATGGACCCAAGCCCGAGACTGAGTGCTTTTATTGCAAGGGAAGCGGTCACTGGAAGCGGAACTGCCCTAAGTACTTAGCGGATAAGAAGGCCGGCAAAACAAAAGGTATATGTGATATACATGTAATTGATGTGTACCTTACTAGTGCCCGTAGTAGCTCCTGGGTATTTGATACCGGTGCAGTTGCTCACATTTGTAACTCAAAGCAGGGGCTGCGGAATAAGCGAAAACTGGCAAAGGACGAGGTGACGATGCGCGTCGGGAATGGTTCCAAGGTCAATGTGATCGCCGTCGGCACGCTACCTCTGCATCTCCCTTCAGGATTAGTTTTAAACCTTAATAATTGTTATTTAGTGCCAGCTTTGAGCATGAACATTGTATCGGGATCTCGTTTAATTCGAGATGGCTACTCTTTTAAATCTGAGAATAATGGTTGTTCCATTTTTATGAGAGATATGTTTTATGGTCATGCTCCTATGGTGAATGGTTTGTTCTTTATGAATCTCGAACGTGATGCTACACATGTTCATAATGTGAGTACCAAAAGAAGTAAGGTTGATAATGATAGTCCCACATACCTGTGGCACTGCCGCCTTGGTCACATAGGTGTCAAACGCATGAAGAAGCTCCATGCTGATGGACTTTTAGAGTCTCTTGATTATGAATCATTTGACACATGCGAACCATGCCTTATGGGTAAAATGACCAAGACTCCGTTCTCAGGAACAATGGAGCGAGCAACCGACTTATTGGAAATCATACATACTGATGTGTGCGGTCCAATGAGTGTTGAGGCTCGCGGTGGCTATCGTTATGTTCTCACCCTCACTGATGATTTAAGTAGGTATGGGTATATGTACTTAATGAAACACAAGTCTGAAACCTTTGAAAAGTTCAAGGAATTTCAGAGTGAGGTTGAAAATCAACGTGACAGGAAAATCAAGTTTCTACGATCAGATCGTGGAGGAGAATACTTAAGTCACGAGTTTGGCACACACTTAAGAAAATGTGGAATAGTTTCACAACTCACGCCGCCTGGAACACCTCAGCGTAATGGTGTGTCCGAACGTCGTAATCGCACTCTATTAGATATGGTGCGATCTATGATGTCTCTTACCGATTTACCATTATCTTTTTGGGGCTATGCTTTAGAGACTGCCGCATTCACTTTAAATAGGGCTCCGTCGAAATCCGTTGAGACGACACCGTATGAATTATGGTTTGGGAAGAAACCTAAGCTGTCGTTTCTAAAAGTTTGGGGATGCGATGCTTATGTCAAGAAACTTCAACCTGAAAAGCTCGAACCCAAGTCGGAAAAATGCGTCTTCATAGGATACCCAAAAGAAACTATTGGGTACACCTTCTACCTCAGATCCGAAGGCAAGATCTTTGTTGCCAAGAATGGGTCCTTTCTGGAGAAAGAGTTTCTCTCGAAAGAAGTAAGTGGGAGGAAAGTAGAGCTTGATGAAGTATTACCTCTTGAACCGGAAAATGGCGCAACTCAAGAAAATGTTTCTGAGGTGCCAGCACCGACTAGAGAGGAAGTTAATGATAATGATCAAGATACTTCTGACCAAGCACCTACTGAAATTCGAAGGTCCACAAGGACACGTTCCGCACCAGAGTGGTACGGCAACCCTGTCTTGGAAATCATGCTGTTAGACAACGGTGAACCTTCGAACTATGAAGAAGCAATGGCGGGCCCGGATTCCGACAAATGGCTAGAAGCCATGAAATCCGAGATAGGATCCATGTATGAAAACAAAGTATGGACTTTGACTGACTTGCCCGTTGAGCGGCGAGCCATAGAAAATAAATGGATCTTTAAGAGGAAGACAGACGCGGATGATAATGTGACCATCTATAAAGCTCGGCTTGTCGCTAAGGGTTATCGACAAGTTCAAGGGGTTGACTACGATGAGACTTTCTCACCGGTAGCGAAGCTGAAGTCCGTCCGAATCATGTTAGCAATTGCCGCATTCTATGATTACGAAATATGGCAAATGGACGTCAAAACGGCATTCCTTAATGGTTTCCTTAAGGAAGAATTGTATATGATGCAGCCGGAAGGTTTTGTCGATCCTAAGAATGCTGACAAAGTGTGCAAGCTCCAACGCTCGATTTATGGGCTGGTGCAAGCATCTCGGAGTTGGGACATTCGCTTTGATGAGATGATCAAAGCGTTTGGGTTTACACAGACTTATGGAGAAGCCTGCATTTACAAGAAAGTGAGTGGGAGCTCTGTAGCATTTCTCATATTATATGTAGATGACATACTTTTGATGGGAAATGATATAGAACTCTTGGACAGCATCAAGGCCTACTTGAATAAAAGTTTTTCAATGAAGGACCTTGGAGAAGCTGCTTATATATTAGGCATCAAAATCTATAGAGATAGATCGAGACGCCTCATAGGTCTTTCACAAAGCACATACCTTGATAAGATATTGAAGAATTTCAATATGGATCAATCCAAGAAGGGGTTCTTGCCTGTGTTACAAGGTATGAAATTGAGCTCAGCTCAATGTCCGACCACGGCAGAAGATATAGAAGAGATGAGCGTCATCCCCTATGCCTCAGCCATAGGTTCTATTATGTATGCCATGCTGTGTACCAGACCTGATGTTAACCTTGCCGTCAGTTTGGTAGGAAGGTACCAAAGTAATCCCAGCAAGGAACACTGGACAGCGGTCAAGAATATCCTGAAGTACCTGAAAAAGACTAAGGAAATGTTTCTCGTTTATGGAGGTGACGAAGAGCTCGTCGTAAAGGGTTACGTCGACGCTAGCTTCGACACAGATCTGGATGACTCTAAGTCACAAACCGGATACGTGTATATTTTGAATGGTGGGGCAGTAAGCTGGTGCAGTTGCAAGCAAAGCGTCATGGCGGGATCTACATGTGAAGCGGAGTACATGGCAGCCTCGAAGGCAGCACATGAAGCAATATGGGTGAAGGAGTTCATCACCGACCTAGGAGTCATACCCAATGCGTCGGGGCCGATCAAGCTCTTCTGTGACAACACTGGAGCTATTGCACTTGCCAAGGAGCCCAGGTTTCACAAGAAGACAAGGCACATCAAGCGTCGCTTCAACTCCATTCGTGAAAATGTTCAAGATGGAGACATAGAGATTTGTAAAGTACATACGGACCTGAATATAGCAGATCCGTTGACTAAACCTCTCCCTAGAGCAAAACATGATCAACACCAGAATTCCATGGGTGTTCGATTCATCACAATGTAACTAGATTATTGACTCTAGTGCAAGTGGGAGACTGTTGGAAATATGCCCTAGAGGCAATAATAAAAGCATTATTATTATATTTCCTTGTTCATGATAATTGTCTTTATTCATGCTATAATTGTGTTATCCGGAAATCGTAATACATGTGTGAATAATAGACACCAACATGTCCCTAGTGAGCCTCTAGTTGACTAGCTCGTTGATCAACAAATAGTCATGGTTTCCTGACTATGGACACTGGATGTCATTGATAACGAGATCACATCATTGGGAGAATGATGTGATGGACAAGACCCAATCCTAAACATAGCACAAGATCGTATAGTTTGTTTGCTAGAGTTTTCCAGTGTCAAAGTATCTTTTCCTTAGACCATGAGATCATGTAACTCCCGGATACCGTAGGAGTGCTTTGGGTATGCCAAACGTCACAACGTAACTGGGTGACTATAAAGGTAGACTACGGGTATCTCCGAAAGTGTCTGTTGGGCGACATGGATCAAGACTGGGATTTGTCACTCCGTATGACGGAGAGGTATCACTGGGCCCACTCGGTAATGCATCATCATAATGAGCTCAGAGTGACCAAGTGTCTGGTCACGGGATCATGCATTACGGTACGAGTAAAGTGACTTGCCGGTAACGAGATTGAACGAGGTATTGGGATACCGACGATCGAATCTCGGGCAAGTAACATACCGATAGACAAAGGGAATAGCGTACGGGATTGATTAAATCCTCGACATCGTGGTTCATCCGATGAGATCATCGTGGAGCATGTGGGAGCCAACATGGGTATCCAGATCCCGCTGTTGGTTATTGACCGGAGAGTCGTCTCGGTCATGTCTGCTTGTCTCCCGAACCCGTAGGGTCTACACACTTAAGGTTCGGTGACGCTAGGGTTATGAAGATATGTACATGCAGAAACCCGAATGTTGTTCGGAGTCCCGGATGAGATCCGGACGTCACGAGGAGTTCCGGAATGGTCCGGAGGTAAAGAATTATATATAGGAAGTGCTATTTCGGGCATCGGGACAAGTTTCGGGGTTATCGGTATTGTACCGGGACCACCGGAGGGGTCCCGTGGGCCCACCGGGTGGGGCCACCTGTCCCGGGGGGGCACATGGGCTGTAGGGGGTGCGCCTTGGCCTAGATGGGCCAAGGGCACCAGCCCCTATAGGCCCATGCGCCTAGGGTTTCCACCATGGAAGAGTCCATGTGGTGGAAGGCACCCCTAGGTGCCTTGGGGGGGAGGGAAACCTCCCCTTGGCCGCCGCTCCCCTAGTAGATCTCATCTACTAGGGCCGGCGCCCCCCCTTGGCACCCCTATATATAGTGGGGGGGAGAGGAGGGATTTCACACCAGCCCCTGGCGCCTCCATCTCCCCCCGTTACGTCTCTCCCTCGTAGTCTCGGCGAAGCCCTGCTTCTGTGACGCCCTGCATCCACCACCACTCCGTCGTGCTGCTGGATCTTCATCTACCTCTCCTTCCCCCTTGCTGGATCAAGAAGGAGGAGACGTCTCCCGTCCCGTACGTGTGTTGAACGCGGAGGTGCCGTCCGTTCGGCGCTGGTCATCGGTGATTTGGATCACGTCGAGTACGACTACATCATCACCGTTCTTTTGAACGCTTCCGCTCGCGATCTACAAAGGTATGTAGATGCATCTAATCACTCGTTGCTAGATGAACTCCTAGATGATCTTGGTGAAACAAGTAGGAAAATGTTTGTTTTCTGCAACGTTCCCCAACAGTGGCATAATGAGCTAGGTCTATGCGTAGTTCTTCTTGCGCGAGTAGAACACAATTTGTTGTGGGCGTAGATTTGTCAACTTTCTTGCTGTTACTAGTCCTTTCTTGCTTCAGCGGTATTGTGGGATGAAGCGGCCCGGACCAACCTTACACGTACGCTTACGTGAGACCGGTTCCACCGACTAACATGCACTAGTTGCATAAGGTGGCTGGCGGGTGTCTGTCTCTCCTACTTTAGTTGGAGCGGAATCGATGAACAGGGTCCTTATGAAGGGTAAATAGAAGTTGACAAATCACGTTGTGGCTTTAACGTAGGTAAGAAAACGTTCTTGCTAGAACCCTAATTCAGCCACGTAAAACTTGCAACAACAATTAGAGGACGTCTAACTTGTTTTTGCAGCAAGTGGTTTGTGATATGATATGGCCAAAGTTGTGATGAATGATGAATGATCTATATGTGATGTATGAGATGTTCATGCTATTGTAATAGGATTCACGACTTGCATGTCGATGAGTATGACAACCGGCAGGAGCCATAGGAGTTGTCTTTATTCTTTTATATGACCTGCGTGTCATCGAGAAACGCCATGTAAATTACTTTACTTTATTGCTAAACGCGTTAGCCACAGTAGTAGAAGTAATAGTTGGCGAGCAACTTCATGGAGACACGATGATGGAGATCATGATGATGGAGATCATGGTGTCAAGCCGGTGACAAGATGATCATGGAGCCCCAAGATGGAGATCAAAGGAGCTATGTGATATTGGCCATATCATGTCACGTTTATTATTTAATTGCATGTGATGTTTATCATGTTTTGCATCTTGTTTACTTAGAACGACGGTAGTAAATAAGGTGATCCCTCATACTAATTTCAAGAAGTGTTCCCCCTAACTGTGCACCGTTGCGACAGTTCGCTATTTCAAAACACCACGTGATGATCGGGTGTTTTATTCAGACGTTCACATACAGCGGGTGTAAGACAGATTTACACATGCAAACATTTAGGTTGACTTGACGAGCCTAGCATGTACAGACATGGCCTCGGAACACAGAAGACCGAAAGGTCGAGCATGAGTCGTATAGAAGATACGATCAACATGAAGATGTTCACCGATGTTGACTAGTCCGTCTCACATGATGATCGGACACGGTCTAGTTTAACTCGGATCATGTAATACTTAGATGACTAGAGGGATGTTTAATCTAAGTGGGAGTTCACTAATAATTTGATTGGTTGAACTTAATTATCATGAACTTAGTCTAAATATTTTACAATATGTCTTGTAGATCAAATGGCCAACGTAGTCCTCAACTTCAACGCGTTCCAAGAGAAAACCAAGCTGAAAGATGATGGCAGCAACTATACGGACTGGGTCCGGACCCTGAGGATCATCCTCATAGCTGCCAAGAAAGATTATGTCCTACAAGCACCGCTTGGTGACGCACCCGTTCTCCCTGCAGAACAAGACGTTATGAACGCTTGGCAGGCACGTTCCGATGACTACTCCCTCGTTCAGTGCGGCATGCTTTACAGCCTAGAGCCGGGGCTCCAAAAGCGTTTTGAGAGACATGGAGCATATGAGATGTTCGAAGAGCTGAAAATGGTTTTCCAAGCTCATGCTCGGGTTGAGAGATATGAAGTCTCCGACAAATTCTTCAGCTGTAAGATGGAGGAAAACAGTTCTGTCAGTGAGCACATACTCACTATGTCTGGGTTGCATAACCGCTTGACTCAGCTGGGAGTTAATCTCCCGGATGATGCGGTCATTGACAGAATCCTCCAGTCGCTTCCACCAAGCTACAAGAGCTTTGTGATGAACTTCAATATGCAGGGGATGGAAAAGACCATTCCTGAAGTATTTGCTATGCTAAAATCAGCAGAGGTAGAAGTCAGGAAGGAACATCAAGTGTTGATGGTCAATAAAACCACTAAGTTCAAGAAAGGCAAGGGTAAAAAGAACTTCAAGAAGGACGGCAAGGAGGTTGCCGCGCCCGGCAAGCAAGCTGCCGGGAAGAAGCCAAAGAATGGACCCAAGCCCGAGACTGAGTGCTTTTATTGCAAGGGAAGCGGTCACTGGAAGCGGAACTGCCCTAAGTACTTAGCGGATAAGAAGGCCGGCAAAACAAAAGGTATATGTGATATACATGTGATTGATGTGTACCTTACTAGTGCCCGTAGTAGCTCCTGGGTATTTGATACCGGTGCAGTTGCTCACATTTGTAACTCAAAGCAGGGGCTGCGGAATAAGCGGAAACTGGCAAAGGACGAGGTGACGATGCGCGTCGGGAATGGTTCCAAGGTCAATGTGATCGCCGTCGGCACGCTACCTCTGCATCTCCCTTCGGGATTAGTTTTAAACCTTAATAATTGTTATTTAGTGCCAGCTTTGAGCATGAACATTGTATCGGGATCTCGTTTAATTCGAGATGGCTACTCTTTTAAATCTGAGAATAATGGTTGTTCCATTTTTATGAGAGATATGTTTTATGGTCATGCTCCTATGGTGAATGGTTTATTCTTAATGAATCTCGAACGTGATGCTACACATGTTCATAATGTGAGTACCAAAAGAAGTAAGGTTGATAATGATAGTCCCACATACCTGTGGCACTGCCGCCTTGGTCACATAGGTGTCAAACGCATGAAGAAGCTCCATGCTGATGGACTTTTAGAGTCTCTTGATTATGAATCATTTGACACATGCGAACCATGCCTTATGGGTAAAATGACCAAGACTCCGTTCTCAGGAACAATGGAGCGAGCAACCGACTTATTGGAAATCATACATACTGATGTGTGCGGTCCAATGAGTGTTGAGGCTCGCGGTGGCTATCGTTATGTTCTCACCCTCACTGATGATTTAAGTAGGTATGGGTATATCTACTTAATGAAACACAAGTCTGAAACCTTTGAAAAGTTCAAGGAATTTCAGAGTGAGGTTGAAAATCAACGTGACAGGAAAATCAAGTTTCTACGATCAGATCGTGGAGGAGAATACTTAAGTCACGAGTTTGGCACACACTTAAGAAAATGTGGAATAGTTTCACAACTCACGCCGCCTGGAACACCTCAGCGTAATGGTGTGTCCGAACGTCGTAATCACACTCTATTAGATATGGTGCGATCTATGATGTCTCTTACCGATTTACCACTATCTTTTTGGGGCTATGCTTTAGAGACTGCCGCATTCACTTTAAATAGGGCTCCGTCGAAATCTGTTGAGACGACACCGTATGAATTATGGTTTAGGAAGAAACCTAAGCTGTCGTTTCTAAAAGTTTGGGGATGTGATGCTTATGTCAAGAAACTTCAACCTGAAAAGCTCGAACCCAAGTCGGAAAAATGCGTCTTCATAGGATACCCAAAAGAAACTATTGGGTACACCTTCTACCTCAGATCCGAAGGCAAGATCTTTGTTGCCAAGAATGGGTCCTTTCTGGAGAAAGAGTTTCTCTCGAAAGAAGTAAGTGGGAGGAAAGTAGAGCTTGATGAAGTATTACCTCTTGAACCGGAAAATGGCGCAACTCAAGAAAATGTTTCTGAGGTGCCAGCACCGACTAGAGAGGAAGTTAATGATAATGATCAAGATACTTCTGATCAAGCACCTACTGAAATTCGAAGGTCCACAAGGACACGTTCCGCACCAGAGTGGTACGGCAACCCTGTCTTGGAAATCATGCTGTTAGACAACGGTGAACCTTCGAACTATGAAGAAGCAATGGCGGGCCCGGATTCCGACAAATGGCTAGAAGCCATGAAATCTGAGATAGGATCCATGTATGAAAACAAAGTATGGACTTTGACTGACTTGCCCTTTGAGCGGCGAGCCATAGAAAATAAATGGATCTTTAAGAGGAAGACAGACGCGGATGGTAATGTGACCATCTATAAAGCTCGGCTTGTCGCTAAGGGTTATCGACAAGTTCAAGGGGTTGACTACGATGAGACTTTCTCACCGGTAGCGAAGCTGAAGTCCGTCCGAATCATGTTAGCAATTGCCGCATTCTATGATTACGAAATATGGCAAATGGACGTCAAAACGGCATTCCTTAATGGTTTCCTTAAGGAAGAATTGTATATGATGCAGCCGGAAGGTTTTGTCGATCCTAAGAATGCTGACAAAGTGTGCAAGCTCCAACGCTCGATTTATGGGCTGGTGCAAGCATCTCGGAGTTGGGGCATTCGCTTTGATGAGATGATCAAAGCGTTTGGGTTTACACAGACTTATGGAGAAGCCTGCGTTTACAAGAAAGTGAGTGGGAGCTCTGTAGCATTTCTCATATTATATGTAGATGACACACTTTTGATGGGAAATGATATAGAACTCTTGGACAGCATCAAGGCCTACTTGAATAAAAGTTTTTCAATGAAGGACCTTGGAGAAGCTGCTTATATATTAGGCATCAAAATCTATAGAGATAGATCGAGATGCCTCATAGGTCTTTCACAAAGCACATGCCTTGATAAGATATTGAAGAAGTTCAATATGGATCAATCCAAGAAGGGGTTCTTGCCTGTGTTACAAGGTATGAAATTGAGCTCAGCTCAATGTCCGACCACGGCAGAAGATATAGAAGAGATGAGCGTCATCCCCTATGCCTCAGCCATAGGTTCTATTATGTATGCCATGCTATGTACCAGACCTGATGTTAACCTTGCCGTCAGTTTGGTAGGAAGGTACCAAAGTAATCCCGGCAAGGAACACTGGACAGCGGTCAAGAATATCCTGAAGTACCTGAAAAGGACTAAGGAAATGTTTCTCGTTTATGGAGGTGACGAAGAGCTCGTCGTAAAGGGTTACGTCGACGCTAGCTTCGACACAGATCTGGATGACTCTAAGTCACAAACCGGATACGTGTATATTTTGAATGGTGGGGCAGTAAGCTGGTGCAGTTGCAAGCAAAGCGTCGTGGCGGGATCTACATGTGAAGCGGAGTACATGGCAGCCTCGGAGGCAGCACATGAAGCAATATGGGTGAAGGAGTTCATCACCGACCTAGGAGTCATACCCAATGCGTCGGGGCCGATCAAGCTCTTCTGTGACAACACTGGAGCTATTGCACTTGCCAAGGAGCCCAGGTTTCACAAGAAGACAAGGCACATCAAGCGTCGCTTCAACTCCATTCGTGAAAATGTTCAAGATGGAGACATAAAGATTTGTAAAGTACATACGGACCTGAATATAGCAGATCCGTTGACTAAACCTCTCCCTAGAGCAAAACATGATCAACACCAGAATTCCATGGGTGTTCGATTCATCACAATGTAACTAGATTATTGACTCTAGTGCAAGTGGGAGACTGTTGGAAATATGCCCTAGAGGCAATAATAAAAGCATTATTATTATATTTCCTTGTTCATGATAATTGTCTTTATTCATGCTATAATTGTGTTATCCGGAAATCGTAATACATGTGTGAATAATAGACACCAACATGTCCCTAGTGAGCCTCTAGTTGACTAGCTCGTTGATCAACAGATAGTCATGGTTTCCTGACTATGGACACTGGATGTCATTGATAACGAGATCACATCATTGGGAGAATGATGTGATGGACAAGACCCAATCCTAAACATAGCACAAGATCGTATAGTTCGTTTGCTAGAGTTTTCCAATGTCAAAGTATCTTTTCCTTAGACCATGAGATCATGTAACTCCCGGATACCGTAGGAGTGCTTTGGGTATGCCAAACGTCACAACGTAACTGGGTGACTATAAAGGTAGACTACGGGTATCTCCGAAAGTGTCTGTTGGGTGACATGGATCAAGACTGGGATTTGTCACTCCGTATGACGGAGAGGTATCACTGGGCCCACTCGGTAATGCATCATCATAATGAGCTCAGAGTGACCAAGTGTCTGGTCAAGGGATCATGCATTACGGTACGAGTAAAGTGACTTGCCGGTAACGAGATTGAACGAGGTATTGGGATACCGACGATCGAATCTCGGGCAAGTAACATACCGATAGACAAAGGGAATAGCGTACGGGATTGATTAAATCCTCGACATCGTGGTTCATCCGATGAGATCATCGTGGAGCATGTGGGAGCCAACATGGGTATCCAGATCCCGCTGTTGGTTATTGACCGGAGAGTCGTCTCGGTCATGTCTGCTTGTCTCCCGAACCCGTAGGGTCTACACACTTAAGGTTCGGTGACGCTAGGGTTATGAAGATATGTACATGCAGAAACCCGAATGTTGTTCGGAGTCCCGGGTGAGATCCGGACGTCACGAGGAGTTCCGGAATGGTCCGGAGGTAAAGAATTATATATAGGAAGTGCTATTTCGGGCATCGGGACAAGTTTCGGGGTTATCGGTATTGTACCGGGACCACCGGAGGGGTCCCGTGGGCCCACCGGGTAGGGCCACCTGTCCCGGGGGGCCACATGGGCTGTAGGGGGTGCGCCTTGGCCTAGATGGGCCAAGGGCACCAGCCCCTATAGGCCCATGCGCCTAGGGTTTCCACCATGGAAGAGTCCATGTGGTGGAAGGCACCCCTAGGTGCCTTGGGAGGGAGGGAAACCTCCCCTTGGCCGCCGCCCCCCCTAGTAGTTCTCATCTACTAGGGCCGGCGCCCCCCCCCTTGGCACCCCTATATATAGTGGGGGGGAGAGGAGGGATTTCACACCAGCCCCTGGCGCCTCCATCTCCCCCCGTTACGTCTCTCCCTCGTAGTCTCGGCGAAGCCCTGCTTCTGTGACGCCCTGCATCCACCACCACTCCGTCGTGCTGCTGGATCTTCATCTACCTCTCCTTCCCCCTTGCTGGATCAAGAAGGAGGAGACGTCTCCCGTCCCGTACGTGTGTTGAACGCGGAGGTGCCGTCCGTTCGGCGCTGGTCATCGGTGATTTGGATCACGTCGAGTACGACTACATCATCACCGTTCTTTTGAACGCTTCCGCTCGCGATCTACAAAGGTATGTAGATGCATCTAATCACTCGTTGCTAGATGAACTCCTAGATGATCTTGGTGAAACGAGTAGGAAAATTTTTGTTTTCTGCAACGTTCCCCAACATGAGTGTCAAAACGGTCATTATTTTTCTCTTCCTGATACCTAAGGATATTAAAGTATGAGGATATTAAATGTGCCATGCTAGATCACATTTTAAACATTTTTGAGGCAGTTCTAGGCTTCTATTATGGCTTAACTAGTTTTTTTCCAATACTTTTGGTTTCTTGTGTACTTGAAAAGCATTGATTTTGTTTGTTTTCCAGTGCTGGTTACGAAACATGGGATGACATAATCAGAGCTCAGCAACTCGACGAGACGGTGTCATTGCCAGCAGGGGACTTAGTTCTCCCACGCCCGGGCCGCTCGGCCATGCAAGTTACAGTGCTGGTGAAGTTCTTGGCAGAGCATATGCAATTTCAAGCTAGGAAAGTGCTGATTCAGCTGTGCAGAAAACATTATAGTGGGACTTCCTACGGAGGTAACATCACTTCTAAGAATATCCTCTTTGACCCCGACGGGAATGTGCACATTGATTCTGCCCCAGAAACATTTAGTGAACATTCTGCTAAATCAGACTATGGTGCAATTGGCAGAATACTTGAGGATTCTTTCAAAGATCACGTCAAAAATTGCTACCCGATGCATTTCCAACAATTGGTTTACTTCCTAAGATATGGTCCTGTTGTGGACTACCGAAGTGAGTCCGTCATTGCATGGGTGACGAATCACCCGTCGTTGTTGTCTCATTTTGAGAGGACACATATCAGTGAAGGTTTGGTTCAGCTGATTGATCGACTTGATCCAGCCGTCGTGACCGTCTTGCTAGCTAATCTTGATCAGATTGTGTGGGGGCATATCGTGAAGAAAATTCCAGCAATGAAGCATACTTATCTTTTCCATTCGTGGCGCAATAGAGCTGGGAAGCTTTGTGTTCCGTATGTGGACAATGGGGTTAGCTTTCTGAGGTTCTCCAACAACTTTTTCAAACATCATAAGGTAAGATTCGTGTTTAATCATCTTCCTGCTCTCTGTGTACAGTACATACAGTCTGCCTTGTATATATATTTTTATGGCACCTAAGTATGATACAAACTAGTTTTGATTGATGCAGTGGGCCTCTATAGAGCAGCTTGATGCGGCCTTCTCGCTGGTGATGGAGACTAGAAATTTCATACCTCGATTCCTGTTTACCATTCTTGTGACTTTGAAAAACTCAAAGAATCAATATCCTGCACTGATACAGTCCTTTATTGACCAAGTGGTTAGGATGTGAGTTACTATGAACTTGGTGGTTTATACTAATTTTTGTGTAAGCAATCTTGGAAGTTGACTGATGCATGTACCTCGTACCATTGATTATTTGCATGCTAGGGAACAACGTGATTGACATCAAGAGTCGTCGGTGACCTGGGAACGGAAGCTGTTTGACTGCTGTCAGACAAAGTGCTGTTAAGATTGTCTGTCTAATCATGAGTCGTGTAATGCCTGTCTGTCTTGTAACCCTGGCCGAGTGTGCCTAACATGAAGTGAAGAAGTAGAAATAATTTGTACTACTTGAGGAGTTGTTGGATATAAGTAGCCTGATACACAAACTCCAGGATTCTTCAGTTGTTATATCAGCCACGATCGAGTTTGTTTGTTTGTTTGTTTTTGTTTTATGTTATATAGGTCGATACATGTGCCGTCCTTGTGCTGGGCACGCGCGCACAAGGCTAGTCGATGCGTGGTGTGGCTTTGGTTGAGTCCTCTTATGAGTATATGTATATATATGTGGACATGCCTGCAAATTCACGATTAAGTGAAAGTTGCTGCATTTTTTCCTTTCATACTTTCAGTTTGAAAACAAATTGTTTTTTTTTGACAACTAAAGTTCCCTCTTCTCTTTATTCATTGGTGATAACACTTACTCCCTCCATAAAGAAATATAAGAGTGTTTAGAACACTAAAATAGTGATCTAAATGCTCTTATATTTCTTTACAGAGGGAATACATCTTTAAGTAAAAGAGGAAGAAGCTCATTAGGAGCCATTTCAATCCACTCACTGCAGAATTTAGATCTAGCTACACTAGCTAATTCATGAGCAACAACGTTTGCTTCTCTAGGACATAATTCAAACCGAATTGAACTAAACTCACATGCCAAGTGGTAACAATCATCAACTAGTTCTAGGCTGTCGGAATTAACGACAAGCCTGTTACACCCTGCCGACGAAGAGAGTTTGAAAACAACTTGTTTCATTTGACCTTTTTCCTTTTAAGAAAAGGCATGCTCAAAATTCAGGCAAGAATCTATCAGCGGTGGGGCCTTGGGTAGAGGACATCAAATCTGTCAACGAATTAGCAGAGTTTAAAGTCTCGCAGGTATGACGTTCTGCTAATATTATCGTGCATAAGTTAGCTAGAGTAGGAGTTGGTGACGAAAGGTGCCAAGTGGGGCATGGGGTTCGTACAGATTGCATTCTAGGTGTTAAATTATATTCCAAACTATGTTGGTTAAATAAAATGTTTTTTTTCTCTCTTTCTCCCTTCGCCTTCTTTGTAAATACTCTCTGTTAAACCAAAATTCAATAAAATGAGTTCAGACCGTCTTTGCCCGCCGTAGTTCTCTCTCTCTCTCTCTCTCTCTCTCTCTCTCTCTCTCTCTATATATATATATATATATATATATATATATATATATATATATATATATATATATATATATATATAAGAAGGCATGCTCAACAAATTACAACCACCAAAACCATTCTGGTCGTTTCTTCCTTAAATTGCATGCTGCCCGTATGTCGAAACTCAAAAATGAACAAGAGATACATGCACGGGCGGCTCACCATATACCAGTTTAACAATGCTTCATCCCTAGTTCAAATGGTCCATGCCTTGCCACCAAAGGAATACTCCCTCTGTCCAGAAATACTTGTCCGCGAAGTGGATGTATCTAGACTTATTTTAGTTCTAGATACGTCCATTTCTATCCATTTATGCAACAAGTAATTCCGGACGGAGGGAGTATAACAAAGGGGGCACCAAGACCCAATCCGTCAGGTCTAGCAACACAGAAGTTTACAAATCAAGTGCTTTTAAAATCGGGAATGTATCTTCTTTTGGGCAAGCAAACAGCAGAGCAAGGAGGCATCAATTAGTTCCAAACATCTAATATTGCACTTTTAAATCAACCAGACGTAAAACAAACCAGTAGGATTTTTCCTGCAGGAAAATGACAATGATGCATGTAGCCAGAATCAACACAATCTCAACAATAAACATGCCATTACCAGTTATTACAAATCTAAAACAAGCCACTCAGGAGACATAAAGCCATGAGTAAAAACACAAAGTACCCACCATTCAGTTTATAACTACTAACATCTGATAATGACAACATTAAATGTCTCCAGTGGTGGACCTAAGTGGCGGTTCCACATGTCATGTTACCAACATCTCAAATCTTCATCCTCTTTCCACTTTTTACCAAACTCGCTTGCTTCTATCTCTCTCTGGCATAAAAAAAAACAGAGATGTCAGTCAAATGTAATACTTTTAGTATGACCATATGTCAGGTTATAATTACCCAAAAACAATTTTTAAAAAGGAATAAGTGCAAGGCTGAGTACATATGCAGCGATATTAATTAATTGGGCAACACTAAACACCATGTCTAAGATGAGTCCAACATGCTCTAAATGTCTAGGGTCAGTCCAGGATGCTCTGAATTAAAATTGTTGAAACAGCTATATGTGTCAAAGGTACATTTTTTTTTACTTTTCACATCTTTCATTCAGACAGTTCTCAGTGTTCACCTCTACTAGTTTGAAATTATGTTTCATCTGCTATGTGCATCTTTGAATGCACTGGACTCATGCAATTCCAAGTTCAGAAACAAACTACAAGTACCCTGCTATATTCACTGAATGTCTGCCCTGGTCATCAAATCTTAAAGTGGAGAGGTGAAGCTAATGATAACACTATCTCTATCAAGCAAGCAAGAAAAAAAACAGCCATAAACATGCAAAATAGTATCATTATGATGTGAAGTCTAATATGACAAGGGGGCAGAGTAATTTTGTAGTAAAAAATGATTTCAGACTCATGACTGTGGATGAGCATCAATATCAGACATGTGCTCTACAACATGGGGAGGTGGCCAAATATCTTGATTTCAATTAACAAGTAGTCCCTCTGTAAACTAATATAAGAGTGTTTAGATCACTAAAATGTTAGTTTACGGAGGGAGTATGAAGCAAACTGGATGCGATAAACAAGCATTGGAATTTTAATACAGTTGCATGCCTGCAAATGAAAGCATATTCAGTGACAGTGAACATATATAAATAAAATGACAGTAGTATGCAAACGAAAGTATGCTTGGTGGTGGTGGTGGTGGTAGTACCGGGTGATCCTGTCGTCGGTACACACTGAACTCACTGGCCAAGAGCTGGGAATAAATAGACCATGTAGGCTGTGGATAGACCTGGACATGGTTATTCTTCATGTCGACACGAAGCAAATACTGGATTTCACGCACTAGTCGACGGTCCACCACCAAGTCATCATTTACGACTAAGAAGACAACATCGTCTTGATGGATGCTCAGGACAGGGAGCGACAGAGCAAGCTTGGTCAAACCAGCAGACATGTAGTTGACGTTTGCCCAGATTTGTTCAACATTGTACTTGGAGGTTCTGGTCCAGCCTGAGAGTTGAGGCGACTGAGTCCAGACGATGAGTTCCAATCCACATTCATCCAAGGCGATGAGCTTGATGTGGTCACAAACACAGGCGACAGAACGGGACTCCTCTGAGCGGGCGCTGTCTGGATAGTCGGGGTTGTCCACATCATAGGTTGGACAATCTGGTGGCAAGTGAATAAAGCTGAACTTGCTGTTGCAGTAGTCTTGGTTGAGATGACAGAGCAAGATGCCCTGGAAGAGATCCACCCAGCAAAGGGTAGAGCCCCGATAAGAGAAGCACGAGTCAACGGAGAAGCTGCTGGATCTGGATGGAAGGGGATGGCTCCCGGACAGCAAGGCCCATTCTGAGGCGGATGACTTCCACAGCCAGACCTCGGCTCGGGACAGTCCTGGAACCACGAGCTCGGCGAGAAGGTAGCCGTCCCCTTGGCCTTGGGAGTCGCACATGACGACTGCCGACTGGTGCCCCAAGGCTTTCTGGGAGTCGTCGTCGGGGAGCCGGGGGATGACGGAGAGGGAGTCGTTGCAGGCGTCGTAGATGAGATAGCCTCCGGGCAAACTAGAGCCTGGGCGGTACCCGCCGGCGTAGAGGGCGACCAGGTTCTTGTCCGTGCTGGAGATGCGGCCCGAGTCCAGGCCCATGTATGGCGGCGGGAGCGGGTCGGATAGCGGCGGCACCAGTATGTCGAGGAAGGAGGGTTTCGGCGGATCGTGGACGACCGCGCGGGCCTTGAAGGTCCGCAGGTACTCCATGACTTGATCGCTCATGGTCATGGCATCGCGGGTTTGTGGCCCTCTATCGCCCCAGAATCCCCGCAGGTCGGGGTCGGGGCGGAACTCAATCTCGCGGTCGAGGAGAACCATCGGAGGGGCCATGGCGGCTAGCTTTGGATTGGGGTCTGTCTGGGTCTGGTGGAGGGAGATTAGGGATTTGGGGATCGATGGTGGCGGCGCGGCGCGGCGCGGCTAGGGTTAGGGTTGGGGTTGGGGTTGGGTGGAGGAGGACAGCGATTTGATTTGGGGATCGAGCGAAGGAAGGAGAAGCCCAGATCTAAAATACTACTACTGTACTCACGTAGGAGTAGCAGGGAAACCGGCGTCAAAGGGAAAGAGGGGACTCGCATCGCTTGGACCGTTGGATCGACCAGCCAACGGTGGATACGATATCCCAGCAAACGCAAACGCAAACGCAAACGCACTTTTCACACTCATCACCATGGGGGACTCAATCTAAATATAATATCATTCGCATACCAAAAGTTATAGTACTATATCCCGTCAAAAAAAAAACTAAATAAAACCTTGACTTCGTATGGCAAGTCTGAAAAGAACCCTGTCCTCCTAATCCCTGAAATTAGCACCCCATCTTCTCTGATCCCAGCTTATCCCGGCTGATTAGTGCTGAAATCTTGTTTGTGTCGTTGGGATTGCTGAAAGCTTGTTTGTGCGTGACGTGGCATAGATTAGGGAGTAATTAGATGCCATACGGACCGCGTATGGGCTCATCTCTTTTTTCAGTTAAGTTGCAGCGACAGGCAACCAAATTGGATGGGGAATGAAGATAGGGTTTGTCCGTCAGCGACAGACGGGCGGCGGAGACGGAGGCACGTGGACGTGGGGACAACAGTCGACAATGGCATCCTTCTCCCGCGCGTTGTACTCAGGCTGAGGCTGCGGGGGGAGGGCATCATCAAGGTCGCCGACGACGGTGCCGTCGTGCTCAGGCCGAGGCCGCGGGCGGAGGGCACCATCAAGGTCGCCCGTCCCTTATCAACAGACACACATGCCGTACGAGCCGACGAATGTATGCCACTGGATTTTATAACTCTGGAAGAAGATACTACTGCTTCATGAGTTGTAAGCTTGCGATATTTTCCTTGTACAAAATTTTCGTCCTCTTCTTTTCTGACTTGATGCTATGAACTGTTGAATCAGAGGAATGGGTGTGGATCGTCAGCCATGGGTGGAACAGGGGCAGAGCAATGGAGCAGAGGAGGCACTGAGACAAGAACCGCAGGTGAAGAATGCAGAAATTCAAGCATTGAGGGCTAGATGCAATAGTTTGGAGAGGAATGCAGTATGTAGTAGTGTGTTCTATGTCATGATCATGTTAGTGGCAGGTTTATTTGCAGGATTTATGCTACATTAGTAGCTAGACCAGAGGATCAATGTAATGGAAAATGATGTAATGGTTGGATAAGTGAGTTTTATGGTACTGATTTTACTACCTATGTGATATCTGTTCTTCTTATTCATGTGCAAGTTGACAAGATACAGAAGATATAAATTTGCATTTGAGGTAGTTGCAATTAACCACACTGTAAAAGAAGAGAGTCTGCAATGGCATTCAGACCAATTTGGCACATAAAGTAGATGGACTATTGAAACAAAAATCACAACCATCAGTTGGACATAACAGCCAGTGCTTGACCAATGTGACATAACAATTTAAATTCACAGTACATAACCAGCAGTTCAATACTAGTTCCAACATTTGCAACATGAGATTTCTTTTAACATACTAATATGATCAGGAAAGCACTAGACAAGCACATGATCGGTTCTTTGAAAAAAAATCTTGACTTGCACATGATCAGTTCTTTGATTTCTTGGCTTGTACATTCTGTTTTTGGGTAGCCTTCCTCTTCCCTCCACTTGTTCCTTCTTGGGCTTGTTCTTTTCCTTTGCTTTGAGCTAGTTGGTTTTCTCTGATCTGAGCATCAGTTTTAGCTTGTTGGTCAAATAAATGAAACTACATAAGTATGTGAAAGAATGCAAGAGTAACTACTAAAATGAAAGTAAATAAGTATGTGAAGCAATGCAGGCGCATTTACTTCAGAGGCTTTCATTTTCCTCCCAGATTTCTTCAGGAATGCATTCTTTTTCTTCCCCTTTTCAGGATTTTTGTTGCAACCTGTCTTATTGTGGCCTTTGTGACCACACAAGCTACAGGTAATCTGAATGCCATGCTTCGACATTTTTCTGCCTTTTGGTGCTTCTCCCTCTTCCCTCCTCCTGTCATTTTTCCTGGGCCTACCTGGCATGCTCACATAACCTGGAGCTTGTGGTCTTGGTTTTTCAGAAATAGGCCACCTTTCCCGACCTTCCACCGGCTCCAAGCAGTGCTCATATATTTTTTTAAACTGCTGAACTGAATAACACTTGTCAATGAATTCTTCTATAGTTCTGCCACTCTTGTATATGGCACTAACAGCATGGCAACAAGGTAGCCCTGCCAGCTGCAAGTAACCACAAGAGCATGTCCTCTTGTCCAAATTGACAGTGTAGCTCCTTCCTCTACCACTGACATGTTTTACCTTAAAGCCTTCTTTTCCATTCCAAAGCACATCACAAAATTGTGTCAATTTGATATTCACCTTCAGCTTTTTAAAGATGTTTGGGCAAATTGGACTAGAATTCCACTTCTCAGATTTTGTCCTGTTTTCTTGAAATCTTTGTGTAACTTTGTGCCTGACCTTTTCCAACATAGAGATGACAGGATAGAATCTGGTCTCAATGATCGCGTTGTTAAAAGACTCACATAAGTTGTTGTCTACTGAGTCAAAAAGAGATCCAACAGGAAAGAAAGCTCTGGCCCAATGCTTAGGCTCTGTTCTCATTATATCCCTTGCTCCTTCAGGTGTGTCTTGAGCTAACTTAGCTTTTCTGTACATGAAGTCTTCTCTGTTTGCAGCCTTTGCAATAGCCCAAAACTTCTTTTGCAGAGCATGCTCTCTGTACTTCTTTCTCCAATTAGCATAAATGTGTCTAGCACACATTATGTGTTGTGCCTTTGGTAGATAGTCTTTCATGCTACTAACCAGACCCTGTCAAATAATAAAACATAATTATCGTTACTAAAGGACAAGGTCATACATCCGTCGTCGTGGTGACGGAACCTATCAAATAAAATATGGTAGTAAAGGACTAGGTCATGCATCCATCGTCGAGGCGACGAAACCTATCAAATAAAATATGATAGTAAATGACTAAGTTATGCATCCATCGTCGAGACAAAGGAACCTATCAAATAAAACATGATAACCTATACCTTTTGTTGATCTGAAATGAACACCCAGCCTTCACCTTGATCATTTATATCCAAGTCCTTGATCAGAAGGCCAATAAACCATTCCCAGCTTTCTGTTGTTTCTTGCTCCACTATTGCCCAAGCTATTGGGTACATTTGGTTATTAGCATCTCTTCCAATTGCACAAAGAAGTTCACCTTGACATGCCCCTTTGAAGAAACAACCATCAAGCCCAATAACCCTTCTACATGCTTTAAAACCTTTCTTCATAGCACTGGAACACACATAGAACCTTTGAAAGATGTTTTGGTCCATACATGTAGGGTCCAAACCAATAAGTATGGTACTACCAGGATTGCTCCTGAGAAGTTCTAGCTGATAGTCAAAGACCTTGGTGTATTCTTCTTTCATCCCTTCTAATAGCTTCTCTAACACTATTTTCTTTGCAGCCTTGCACTTTGATGTTGATACATCAGCAAAGAAATCCTTCAGAACAGTTGCCTTAATGTTATCAATCTTCCAGGTGGGGTTGGCTCTTAATATGTGCTCATACCTTCTTGCAATTACTTTTGCAGTTACTAGGTGATTGTCCCTGTTTGGTGCACATTCATGATTCTCATCATATGTAATGATCTGAAACCTGGAGCACCTGCTAGTTTTTGCACCATAAATGAGCCATGGACATCCTGGCCATCCACACTTTGCCCTAATCCTTTCATCCTCTGACTTCAAGAAATTTATACTTCTTTTTATCAGTAATCCATATTTTGTTAGTGTTTTTTTCATCTGGTTCTTACTCCTGAAAGCCATTCCTAAACTGAAAGTAGGAATCTCTGTCTTTGGGTTATACCTAATGAATTGGCTCTTCCTCCTTACAACATGGCCATCATCATCTGTCTGATCATCATATGAGTAATGTTCATCATCTGAGTCAAAATAATCTTCTCCTATCACTTCTTCCACATTTGCCACTAGATCTATTGGAACAACACCTGTTGGATTACTTTGAGCCCACTTCTTAGAGTCTCTAATTTTCTTCTTAAAGGCCTTTGCTTGTTCCCTTAGTTCAACATATTCTTCATCCAGTCCACTATCATCACTACCTGTCACATAATCGCTATCATCGTAAGCACTCTCTGAATCTACAAGTCCACCATCATCATTATCTCGTGCTTCCGCCTCTCCTTCTACTTCTTGAACTGTTGGTTGTTCATTTGCAGCTTTAATGATTGCATCACTACCAGCTTGTGATGCAGGATCTAGTGCCTGTGAGCTACTGGTTATGACATCTTCAGAGAGGTTCACTTGAGAGCTCTGCCTTGTATCACTCCTCTATCTCTTTTCGACCTTCTGTTTTCTAGGGCTATTGACTACTTCAGTCATCACTCCTCTCTGATTTGGTACAATCACATGATCAGTTGTTTCAGTCAACTGAGAGTTTGGAACACTGCACTGAATATCATCTTCTGCAGTTATAATCGCATTAGGAGCAACATCACTATCTTCATCAGCCGCATTCCCCATTTCATCCTCAAAGTTACTTATGTTGTCTTCACTAGCACTCCCATCATCCTGCTCCCCCAAATACTCCACATAAACCTCAGCCACTCCACCATCTGTTGTGTAGTAAGACATCTTCATGCAACTAGCATCATCACTCAAAAATAAAAGGCCATCAACTAATTCTTTACCAAGCACCAGAAAGTAAATTTTCATACTTTCTTTGAAGGTAATGTGATCACCAAGGAAGCCTTTCATCTCTGGCAAAGACAGCTTGTCCCTTTCTATCTCTGACATTGCCTCATCTCCCCCAACATATTGCAAATTAGGACCAATACGAACAAATTGTCCACCGACATGAAAACGCACATTCAGTATATCCCTTGGATCCATGCTGACAGCACAAACCCCCTGCATTACCACAAAATTTTGACATAAATCAACGGCTCATACAACTCATTGGAACTAAATGCATGAACAAATCCATCTATTCTGCAAAAACAAAACATCGTACGAACATGAAATGAACTATTCCTACCTGAAAACCCCAAACAGAGCAAATCATTTTGAAATAAATTGACAGCTCCTACAACTCATCCGAACTAAATGCCAGATCAAATCCATCTTTTTCTCACAAACAAAATGCCCTAGAAACATGAACAATCCCTACACGAAAACCCTAAAAACAGAACAATTCTTCAGTGGTGGATGCGGTTACAGGAATACGGGGAAGAGAGGGCAGGGGATTACCAGCGTCTTCTCCGGCCGGCCACGATCTTCTTGTTATCCCCGAGATCAATCGCCGATAGCCATTGCCGCCTAGGGAAGGCGTCGACGGAGAGCCAGGGGAGGAAGGAAGCGGTTTTGGTGACCAGGTTTAAGAGCGGGACTAGATCGGGCCCATAGTCAGTCCCACATGAAATCTGTTTACCCCGTAATCTATGCCACACAAGCAATCCCAATGACACAAACAAGATTTCAGCACTAATCAGCCGGGATAAGCTGGGATCAGAGAAGATGGGGTGCTAATTTCAGGGATTAGGAGGACAGGGTTCTTTTCAGACTTGCAGTACGAAGTCAAGGTTTTATTTAGACTTTTCCCTACTATATATGATGAAAATGCAAGTAAGAAAAGAAAGTTATGGTGTATTTTTTTCGAGAAAAACTTTCAATCTATTCATCTTCAACCATGGTACTACAACGAATATCAAAAATAATAAAAATTACATCCAAATTCATAGACCATCTAGCGACGACTACGAGGACTGAAGTGAGCCGTCATCGCCCCTCCATCGCCGGAGCCAGGCACAACTTTGTTCTAGTAGACAGTCAGAAAGTCGTTGTGCTAAGACCCCATAGGACCAGCGCACCAAAATAACAACCGCCGTCGATTGAGAATAACATAGATCAGAAGGATACAACCCAAAGACACACGAACATAGATGAAAAACGATGAGATCCGAGCAAACCCACCAAAGGTAGATCCGTCGGAGACACGCCTCCACACGCCCATCAACGATGCTAGACGCACCGCCGGAACGGGGGCTAGGCGGGAGACCTTTATTCCATCTTCAGGGAGCCGTCGCCGTCTCGTCTTCCTGAACAGGACACAATCCCTAACAAAATGGAAAGAAATGACAAAAATTGAAGCCCTCCCGCCGGCGCTTGTGAGGATGCACCATGCCCCCATGACCCTAAGGCCATCGGAGATGAGGCGGATCTGCGGTGGCATCGGCGAGAGGCAGGAACCCTAACTTTTTTGGAGGAGGAGGAGGCGGTTACTTTTTTCTTTAGTTGGCTCGTCGGTCGTCCGATCATGTTGTCACGACGGTCATCCAATTACACCGCAAATGCCGCTCCCAAGCTCATGTCCTGCTTATGCAATGATTTGTTGTCGCTATCTCAACACGTGGCCGTGCGACTCAAAGATGTTGCACTGATGGCGCCCTCGCGACACCAAAATTGGACACACACCAGACAGAAATGCGTACACGTGATTGGTGTCGTGGCGGTCGCTTAACCCGACTGATTTTCCTATGAAATCAGTTTGTTGTTATGAATCTTTTCCAATGGAATACTGAATTCATGATTGTCGATAAATATACATAGTATAAGAGATTCTCCACCGCAGACCACTAAAATGAACACATCATCTGTCAACGAACCACAGATACGGGAGCCGGCCATCCAATCATGTCCTATAAACGCTCAACCCTTCGCATCACTCAAAACAGTTCTATAAAATAGCACAATTCATAGCAATATCAGCAAATTAATGTGTGGTGTTAATAGAGCCCGATCACAACCAAAAAGAGGTGTGTGTTCATAGTTTCGACATGCACCCAATCACAAAAGTTCCAGTCCAGCATTCCAGGCATAAAAAGGCATCCCCCCCCCCACCCAGATTGGTTGTCCGAGCTTCCTCGCTCACGCTGCAGTCGGCTCCTCCTCATTTGGCCGAGTACTCGAGCTGAAAAAGGAGTAGTAGAAAAAAACTTTGCAATGACTTAGAATAAAACACTTAAAAATGACACATTTAAATTTAAGAGCCACCAGTTGACTTGGGTAAAGAAATGTTTTAGAATGGTCTTTATTCTACACAAATATAATGCATGAGCGAGCTAGACAGAAATAATTGAATTTTTTTAGCTTGAAAGTGACTTAGCTTGTTAATGCTCTGGGCATTGATGACGCGATCCAGGCTTGCGGCGGGACGAAGACGCCTGTCGATCTCTAAATATCCGACATGGTGCGTATTCCTCGACCTGGACGAGGTCCCAGCCCCCAAGCCGGTACCGAGGTGGTGAAGCCCCCGGTCCAGCTGGCGTGACAAAGCAGGCCAGGTGGGTGACGTCGAAGCCCCCGGAGCAGATCAATGAAGCGATGGCACCGAAGCCCCCGAGCCAGCAGAGGTGGGCGGGCAAGTTGGTGTGGTGACGTAGAGCCCCTATGTCAGCCGATGTGACGGAGCCGGTCTGGTGGACGTCAGCTTGATGAAGCGGCGATGCGGCTATGCCGACGCAGGTCGGAGTTCGTGACGCGGTTGATGTTGGCTTGATGAAGTGACGGGGTGGCGATGCCTACGCAGATCGAAGTTTGCGACGCAGTTGATGTCGGCTTGATGAAGTGAAGGTGCAGCGATGCCAACATGCGCAATCCAAAGAGCGATGATGCGGTCTTGGCCATGCCGACCACTGACCAAGGTGACTTTATCCAAGAAAAACGACGTCCAATAACCCGTTCATGAAGAAGGATGAACTGAGGTTAGAATCGCTTTTGTGCGGAAAATATATCCAAGATTGATGCACTCCTCGGGCTCCCCCTGGTGTTTGCAGCATCGGATCGTCCTCAAATTTGGGGGGTTGTCGACAAGGAAATTCGGGATGATTTGAATGATCGGATCCTTAGGAAGATGACGGAGTTGGCTGCTGGACCCTTTCTTTCAAACCGCATGGATTTCTGTCCAGATCCGACAGGGTCTCGGTATATCGCACGTTACCACAGATTCCTCCATGGGAACGCGATGAAATTTTACATGGTTGTTTTAGACTCAATTTCACACAATCCCGCCGAGGGAATTGTCGAAACAATGCTCGAGGAAGTGGCGACAAGAAAAATGAACCCGTTGTTCAGAAAATTCTGCACAGTCGCATGCGAGGGCAAGGCTGAAGTTGTGCCCTCGAGCTCCATGTGCGAAAGTTTCTATGATCTCAGTTGAGATCAAAGTAGATGTTGATGAAGATGCCCATCGATCTCTGAGAGAGCCGACATGGGGTGTAATCCTCGACCTGGCCAAGGTGACCAGTCGAGACTACGACGAAGATGCCAACGCCGAAGACGAAGATTCGTTCCAACGCGTAGATCGTGTTGGAACCGATCTTATCTCCCATCACACTGCGATGACTATGTAGCGGGACCTGTATGGCCCACCAGTGTTGGAGACGATTTCGGTAGATCTCTGGTAGAGGTCCTGAGCTAGTAGCCTTGATGCGATGATAACAATGGACACAATGATTTACCCAGGTTTGAGCTATCTCGAAGAGATAATACTCTACATCTGCTTCTGATTGTATTGATTTGGTGTGGAGTACAGAGTACAGGTTGATCTACTACGAGATTGTTGTATCTCATTTCTAAGATGTGTTGAGATTGTTTTATCGACTAGCCCAACCTCGATTTATATAAGTTACCGAAGACCTAGGATAATAGGAGTCCTAGTCGGCCACGTCGGTGGAAAAGAGTCCTTGTATTGAACGTCAAGGCTTCTGGGACCTTTCACATATGGGTCATGGGCTGCTTCAAATGGCCCGCTAATGAACCGCCACGGGGATTCTTGGCCCGATGCTCCTGACTGGAAGACGACATGGTCAGTACCCCTAGTCCAGGATACCATCAACATGTTTCCACGTCCTCGGCTCCATGAAAAGAAACACAAAATTCTCCTGATTTCACATAACTGGAAACGAAACTTCTTCCACAAAAGG
This sequence comes from Triticum aestivum, assembly GCF_018294505.1. NCBI lineage: Eukaryota > Viridiplantae > Streptophyta > Magnoliopsida > Poales > Poaceae > Triticum > Triticum aestivum. The sequence goes on from NC_057798.1 coordinate 14,090,626, forward strand.
ACCCCTTAGCTGGCGAACAAAAACTAAAACCGCCATAAAAAAGGGTTTGTTTGCCATCACTCTCCGAGCGAACGATTGCCAGATACCACTTACCAGATAAGATTTCTGCAAGAATAGTACTAATATTTGGAAAGAACTTGTACATAACGTACATGTCACAAGTAATTCGAAACTACTATCGTACCCGGGTGGCCCCAATTTGGAGAGTTCCATCGTTTTTGGAAAGAACTTGGCGCGGTGGAGCGCTTGAGTCCTATTGGAACTACTCTAGACTAGAGGAATCCACGCTCCAATTCGCGCATATAAAATGTTGTTTGATTACACAAAGTCATGGTAACACTATATCTATAGATTGTGATACATGGATATGCATTTTGCAAGGTTAATTGTGTACCCTATTTATTGATACTTTGGAGGTTTCTAATTTAGTGGTTTACACTGTAGGTGCATAGCTTCAATGAAGATATGATTAAGCTTAATATAAAAGGAGAAATAATGGTTATATATGAAAGTTAAATACGCATGGTTTGTTGTTTCTGTAAAGGATGGTGTTATGATAATAGATCAAATATGCTCAATGTCTAACTTACTTTCACATTTTGTTGTATATGGATCCAGAGCCGATGACCAAGATGTTGTGTATGTATATGTTACTTAAGTGTCATGCTGTGGGACAAAATTGGCAGGTGCTTTGCATGTGATGTGTTTTTGCTAAGTCTGTATGGTTGCGAAGTCCATTGAGATATGGTGCTCATATGAAAAAGAATATCCGGAAAAGCTATATTTAGTTCAAATTAAGATGGGGCGTGCTACCGTCCGACAACTGAACTTTTTTAAAAGATCGTCTGGCTCGCGGGCCGTCAGATATGGCGTATCAGCGCCCTCCATCATTGCAACATAGGTCTTGTTGCAGAAAATTTCTGCAGCAAGTTTTTTTTTGCAACACGGGTTTTGTGTTGTTGCATATTTTTTCGCAACTGAAGTTTTGCTGTAGAATTTTTTTGTAGCAGGTTTTGTTGCAAAAATAATAATTCATCTTCACCTTTTTGCAACATAGCTGATGTTACGGGAGAAACAACTGCAACGTTGGTGATGTTGTAGAAGTTGCCAAAGAAAACCATTAGGAGCCAGGGCGCGTCACGTGGGGCACATGTAGTGCGAGCGAGGCGGCAAACTGGAGCCACAAAATCAGCCGGTCAGGGGAATCGTTTCCCAATTAAAATTCAAAAATAAGCATGATGACTCAGGAAATCTTTATACAATTATACGTGCGTTGCACGTGCACGCTTACTATCCATCCAAATGATCTATCTACAATTTCCACTACGCCTCTCCACAGACCCCCTTGATCAATCGATCTGCAAGGGAAGGATGGTGTTGGTGTCCCACGCAAACGGCGCACAAGCCAGCAACACCGACTGGGAGCACATCCTCTATGGCGCTGGCCTGTTTGCCTACCCGAGGAGGAGATGGCTCCGGAAAGAGTTGGAGGTGGCCATCAAGGGCTTCTAGAAGGGGTATGATGAGGCGAGTACGAGCGTCCCCGAGGAGTACCCGGCGGTGATCAAGGGCATGATCAAGGGAATGGTCAAGGGCGCAATGAGGAAGGAGTGCAAGGGAAAATTCTAAACCTATGAATAGCCTACGTAAGGTTACGAAACCTGCCAAACTAATCTAACCCCCCCTGATTTTCAGGGGTAGGCCCCATCCTCCCCTAAAACCAATCCTAATCTTCCACGTTAGCTATTACGTAAACATATGTAGCTTCTTTACGTAAGTCTAGCATTGCCCGAGTGCAAGAGGGTGATCAAGGGCAAGGGAGAGGAGTACGCGACCAAGTGCACGCCCAAGGAGGAGTACGAGGGCATGCTCAAAATGCAGGCCCTGCATCACAAAAATAGGTGTGATTTACACATATGCTTTCAAAAACAGTATATTCTCTAGTGAGCCAAATCTTAAATTAGAACAAATACAAATACTGTCAAACGACTAAACAACATTCATGCAAGCAGGGGTGGGCCCAAGATTTCAAGAGTGCGCATTCAAATTTTAAATGCAGGTTTCTAAAAGCACTAGTAGAAAACAGGGCTTTGGTTCGCGCAGAGCAATCCCATTAGTCCCGGTTCAGTTACGAACCGGGACCCATGGGGGCATTCGTCCCGGTTCGTTAGCCCAAGGGGCCGGCCGAGGCCTCGTGGGCATTGGTCCCGGTTCATGGGGAACCATTTGTCCCGGTTCTAGGCACGAACCGGGACCAATGGGCCTCGCTCCTGGCCCACAACCATTGGCCCCGGTTCGTGGCCAGAACCGGGACAAAACGTGGAGCTTTAGTCCCGGTTATAGCCACGAACCGGGACAAATGAGTTGCCTATATATACCCCATCGACACGGCAGAGCATGCCACAGTGCTCTGTTTTTTCTGGCCGGTGAGGGGAGGGCATTTGGGTGCTCTAGCTCACCTCCTATGCACATGAGGTGTTCGATGAAATGTCTGAGCCACACTAGTTAATCTTTCTCCTCTCGAAAGTTGACCTCCGAGCTCCATTTTCCCCGAGATTTGTCTAGGTTTAGCGGTCCGTCACGTCCCGTCCCCGTCTTCACCGCCGTCGATCGCCCGCGCCGATCTCGTCGCCGACACCACCGTGGTGAGCCTCTTGTTCTTATCTTCTTTCTGAAAGAAAAAAAAAATTCTTACTTCAGATAGGTACTTGTGTAATTTTCTTACTTTTATTATTCCTTGTTATTATATAGTGCGATGGTTCTGGTATCCGCCCCCATTGGCCCTCGTCCTGTCTATGATTCGGATGTGGTATATATATATATATATATATATATATATATATATATATATATTATATTTTGATAACTATTTGGTTCATTTATTGTTTATGACAATTATGCCGACCAACGTGACATAGATTCTATTTATCTAGGAGGTGGTTGAACCGGAAATTCCAACCGACCCTATTGTCGAGATGTTAAATTTAGTTGAAGAAGAAAACAATTACTTGAAGGAAAAAATAAAAAAAATTCAGAAGGAGAAGATGATATTGGAGTTGCATGTTGCGGATGTCGTCGATGATCACAAGATCAAGATGGATGCAATGCGGTTGAAGATTAGAAAGATTAGAAAATATGCCATTCATACCGAGGCTTGGTATCATTATGCAGTTGGATCAGTTGTTACCTTGGTTGCGATTATGATCGCATTTGTTGTTGCATTGAAATGTTTTACATAATTTCAATATATGGTTTAATTAGATGCTCTGGAGAGCTATATGTTGTTCAATAAGAACTATGTATGTACTTTGGTTTTAATGTGATGATGAACTTCTATTAATTTGGTCACTTATCTATTCATGAGAGGGTTGAAAATTGATGATGTGGCTTTGAATTGTGCATTTTTAAACACAGAAAAACTATGGAGTTCAAATAAGTTAAAAAAATGAAATCCCTTTGTAATAGACGAGTTTCCGTATGAAACCTTGATACTTCGAAAGAGATTGTCCGTTTTATACACGAAGTGCATCCAGTTTTTGCCGTAACCCTCTCTACTTTCTTGCACATACTATGTGGGTGAAATGATGATACCATGCCAACTTTCAACCTTTTTAGAGTTCATTTCAAATACTTTTCAATTTCATGGTCTTATAGCTCAAAATAATCAGTAAATGAATGAAAAATAACAAATGAAGTCAGAAAGGGTTGGAAAATTATGATGTGGCTTTGAATGATGCATTTTGAACACAGAAAAACTATGGAGTTCAAATAAGTTCAAAAAATGAAATCCCTTTGTAATAGACAAGTTTCCGTATGAAACCCTAATACTTCGAAAGAGTGATAACCCACAAGTATAGGGGATCACAACAATTTTCGAGGGTAGAGTATTCAATCCAAATTTATTGATTCGACACAAGGGGAGCCAAAGAATATTCTCAAGTATTAGCAGCTGAGTTGTCAATTCAACCACACCTGGAAACTTAATATCTGTAGCAGTGTGTTTAGTAGCAAAGTAATATGATAGTGGTGGTAACGGTAACAAAAGTAAAGACAACAAAAGTAATGTTTTTGGTATTTTTGTAGTGATTGTAATAGTAGCAACGGAAAAGTCAATAAGCGAGAACCAGTATATGGAAAGCTCGTAGGCACCGGATCAGTGATGGGTAATTATGCCGGATGCGGTTCTTCATGTAACAGTCATAACATAGGGTGACACAGAACTAGCTCCAATTCATCAATGTAATGTAGGCATGCATTCCGTATATAGTCATATGTGCTTATGGAAAAGAACTTGCATGACATCTTTTGTCCTACCCTTCTATGGCAGCGGGGTCCTATTGGAAACTAAGGGATATTAAGGCCTCCTTTTAATAGAGAACCGGAACAAAGCATTAGCACATAGTGAACACATGAACTCCTCAAACTATGGTCATCACCGAGAAGTATCCCGATTATTGTCACTTCGGGGTTGTCGGATCATAACACATAATAGGTGACTATAGACTTGCAAGATAGGATCAAGAACACACATATATTCATGAAAACATAATAGATTCAGATCTGAAATCATGGCACTCGGGCCCTAGTGACAAGCATTAAGCATAGCAAAGTCATAGCAACATCAATCTCAGAACATAGTGGATACTAGGGATCAAACCCTAACAAAGCTAACTCGATTACATGATAAATTCATCCAACCCATCACCGTCCAGCAAGCCTACGATGGAATTACTCACGCACGGCGGTGAGCATCATGAAATTGGTGATGGAGGATGGTTGATGATGACGACAGCGACGAATCCCCCTCTCCGGAGCCCCAAACGGACTCCAGATCAGCCCTCCCGAGAGAGATTAGGGCTTGGCAGCGACTCCGTATCGTAAAACGCGATGATTCTTTCTCTTTGATTTTTCTCCCCGAAAGCCAATATATGGAGTTGGAATTGGCGTTGGAAGGTCTCCAGGGGGCCCATGAGGTAGGGGGCGCGCCCAGGAG